>NW_027593080.1:0-39050 GCF_964213995.1 Mustelus asterias
AAGATGGAGGACAGAGTTTCACACACTATTCCTGCCCCCCCCCCCCCCCCCCCCGCCACAACGGTCTCCCCCTCCTCCCCCCACCCCACCAGGATCATCTGTTCCATGTATCAGCTTGTCCTTTGTCACACTGCTACCCTTCGTTCTGCCATTTACACATTCTGATCTCTCAACGGCCGCCATTAGCACGCCTCTCAGCCTTGATCACCACCATTTACATTCCCTTTATCTTCTGTCTATGACACATCTTTGTCAATTACCCTCCCCACCCCCTCCACCCTGACAGTGTAAATCCCGTCTTATTGTCTTTGTCTTCAGCTCTGATGAAGTCATCCCAAACTCGAAACGTTGGCTCTATTCTCATAGAAATCATAGAAACCCTACAGTGCAGAAGGAGGCCATTCGGCCCATCGAGTCTGCACCGACCACAATCCCACCCAGGCCCTACCCCCACATATTTTTACCCACTAATCCCTCTAACCTACACATCCCAGGACTCTAAGGGGCAATTTTTTAACCTGGCCAATCAACCTAACCCGCACATCTTTGGACTGTGGGAGGAAACCGGAGCACCCGGAGGAAACCCACGCAGACACGAGGAGAATGTCTCTCCACAGAGGCTGTCAGACCTGCTGGATTTTCCAACATTTTCTATTTTTGTTTCAGATTCCAGCACCCACAGTATTTTGCTTTAATCATTTAAAACCAGTTGATTCGGGCATTAACACATTGTGTGTTGCAGGAGCTTGCTGCATGCAAATTGACTTTTTAAAAGTTCATTTACGGGACATGGGCGTCGCTGGCTGGGCCAGAATTTATCACCCATCCCTTGTTGGCCTTGAGAAGGTGGTGGTGAGCCGCCTTCCTGAACCGCTGCAGTCCTGAGGTGCAGGTACACCCACAGTGCTGCCAGGGAGAGAGTTCCAGCATTTTGACCCGGAACGGCTGATATATTTCCAAGTCAGGATGGTGAGTGGCTTGGAGAGGAGAACTTGCAGGTGGGGGTGTTCCCATGTATCTGCTGCCCTTGTCCTTCTAGATGGAAATGGTGGTGGATTTGGAAAGTGCTGCCATGACAATGAAGACACTGCAAACAAACTACTTCATTGGCTGAAAAGATATAGAATCCCTACAGCACAGAAGGAGGCCAATCGGCCCATCGAGCCTGCACTGACAACAATCCCAACCAGGCCTATCCCCATAACCCCACATATTTGCCCTGCTAGTCCCCCTGATGTTAAAGGGCAACTTAGCATAGCCAATCCACCTGACACGCACAGCACTGGACCCTAAGGGGCAATTTAGCACGGCCAATCCACCTAACCCGCACATCTTTGGAAACTAAGGGGCCATTTAGCATGGCCAATCCACCTAACCTACACATCTTTGGAAACTAAGGGGCCATTTAGCATGGCCAATCCACCTAACCTACACATCTTTGGACCCTAAGGGGCAATTTAGCATGGCCAATCCACCCAACCTACACATCTTTGGACCCTAAGGGGCAATTTAGCATGGCCAATCCACCCAACCTACACATCTTTGGACCCTAAGGGGCAATTTAGCATGGCCAATCCACCCAACCTACACATCTTTGGACCCTAAGGGGCAATTTAGCATGGCCAATCCACCTAATCCGCATATTTTTGGACTCATCCCGGATATCCTGAGGTTGGGAAAGACGCTATATAAATGCACGGTGCTTCTTTCTTCTAAACCCTGGGTGGTCGGCGGGGGGAGTTACAGTGATTGCCGGGGTGATAGATCTTCATGGTGTTCCCACTGACCTTGTAATTTTGGCCGCGCTGGGGGTTAATTTAACACCCTCCAGCCAGCCGGCTGACAGGTTATTTCTGGTTACCTCCCCAGGGGGCACAGTGAGAGAGTGCTCTTCAATTAAAACAGAAACTCCTTCTGAGTAATGAAGACTCTCGGCGACTCTCTGCCAAGGCGCGCAGCTACTCAGATAACCGCTACAAAAATGACTGGCGGGAATTTTTTTATTTTGAATGATTAATATTGAAAAGTCGCATCGGTGAATCCAGCGTCATTTACAGCAAAAGGTCTGAGATGATCCCCCCACACCCCCATCCCGCTCTCACCCTCCCATCGCCACCTCCCCCTGGGTGACCCCTCCCCCCCCCCCCCCCCCCCCCCCCCCGCCGCTGGGTTGTCGCAGGGGGTGGCACAGTGGTTAGCACTGCTGCCTCCCAGCGCCAGGGACCCGGGTTCGATTCCTGGCTTGGGGTCACTGTCTGTGCGGAGTTTGCACGTTCTCCCCGTGTCTGCGTGGGTTTCCTCCGGGTGCTCCGGTTTCCTCCCACACTCCAAAAATGTGCGGGTTAGGTGGATTGGCCGTGCTAAATTATCCCCTGAGTGTCAGGGGGACTAGCTAGGGTAATTGCGTGGGGTTATGGGGATGGGTCCTGGGTGGGATTGTGGTCGGTGCAGACTCAATGGGCTGGATGGCCCCCTGTGCTGTAGGGATTCTATGTGACAATAATAAATCAAATCAAAGAGTTAAAGTTCAACAAATCAGATCAGGGAATTTCTGCTTACCTCCACAGTGGCTTTGTGGGTGAGGTCTGGCTTCTTTTTAATCTTCTTTTCCAAGTGGCTGGCGGCTTCAATTTGTTTGACCCCTGCGCTGGTGGCCTTGAAGCCGCAGAAGTAGCCGGCGGGGTCGGACTTGTACAGCTGGGGTCCATATTCATCATCAATCGCTAACATGATCATACCTGCGGAACAAAGACTTGGGGTGAGGTGGATTCGGCACACGTGGCTCTGACTCTGTACCGGGAGGGCTGTCAACTCTCATTGGTCGCATTCCTGGAGGTTCAATGACTTCACCTGCCACCTCGAACCGCCCCACCCCTGCACTCCCACCATTGGTCCATTCTGTGGGTGTTGCTGCCTTCCCGTGGCCACTTAGAAAGACTTTTTGTCATCTAGTTAGATTAGGCATGACTGTTGGCGGAAATAAAAGCCTTGCTCCCGGCGCTAATGCTGCCGTAATGTAGACTTGAGAGCGCGCAAAGATGATTTACTGGGATACTACCTGATGGATTGAGTTATAAGGAGGCTGGATAGACTGGGACTTTTTTCCTTGGAGCGTAGGAGGCTGAGGGGTGATTTTATAGAGATCTATAAAATAATGAGGGGCACAGATCAGCGAGATAGTCAACATAGAATCATAGAATCCCTACAGTGCGGAAGGAGGCCATTTGGCCCATCGAGTCTGCACCGACCACAATCCCATCCAGGCCCTATTGCCAATAACCCCTCATATTTACCCTGCCAATCTCCCTGACACTAGGGTCAATTTAATATGACCAATCAACCTAACCCAACCTAACTTCAACATCTTTTCCCAAAGGTAGGGGAGTCTAAAACTAGAGGGCATCGGTTTAAGGCGAGAGGGGAGAGACACAAAAGGGTCCAGAGGGGCAATTCTTTCACACAGAGGGTGGTGAGTGTCTGGAACGAGCTGCCAGAGGTAGTAGTAGAGGCGGGTACAATTTTGTCTTTTAAAAAGCATTTAGATAGTTACATGGGTAAGATCGGTATAGAGGGTTATGGACCAGACATAGGCAATTGGGACTAGCTTAATGGTTAAAAACTGGACGGCATGGACAAGTTGGGCCGAAGGGCCTGTTTCCATGCTGTAAACCTCGATGACTCTGCTTCTTTTGCTAATTACACTAAACCTGTTCCACCTTTTAGTTGGACGTTAAGCGCTTTTTGGGGAACTCCGAGGTCGTGAAAGGTGCTATATAAATGCAAATCAGCCTTTCCCTCCTCCACCACCTTGATGGGTCCATGAACTCCGAACCCTCACCTAGGGATTCACAATTTCCTGGGAATAAACCTTCTGCGGTCCCAAAACTGCATGGTGTGAGAAGGGTTTTTAAAGGTTAGGGAACCAAGGCAGAGATATGGAGGTAAGTTATGGAACCATGATCTAATGGAAAGAAAGGAGCAGGGTAGAGGGGCAGAAGGGTCTTCTCCTGTTCCTGTGCCGCACTATACAAAAAAAATCACACCATTACAAATACATGATGTCTCAGAATCTTCAAATAGTGGAGGACACAAGGAGGCCATTTGGCCCATCGATCCTATGCTGGCTCTCTTGAAGAGCAGTTGTGTCCTACAATCCATACCCAGCCCTCTTTCCCCTCATCCCAGTAATTTCTTTCTTCCTTCAGGTATTTTTTTCTAATTCCCATTTTAAAAGGCTATCATTGAATATGTTTCTGCCACACTTTCATTCAACTCACTCCAGATCCTAACAAGTCACGGCATGAAAAATGATTTTCCACCGTACAGACTGTACTTAACCCGCGTACACTTGCAAAAGCCAAAACAAAATCTCAGCATAATTAAGGACCCCCACGCACCCCGGACATTCTCTCTTCCACCTTCTTCCGTCGAGAAAAAGATGCAAAAGTCTGAGGTCACGTACCAACCGACTCAAGAACAGCTTCTTCCCTGCTGCCATCAGACTTTTGAATGGACCTACCTCGCATTAAGTTGATCTTTCTCTACACCCTAACTATGACTGTAACACTACATTCTGCACTTTCTCCTTTCCCTTCTCTATGAACGGTATGCTTTGTATAGCGCGCAAGAAACAATACTTTTCACTGTATACTAATACATGTGACAATAATAAACCCAAATAAAAAATCAAATCAAATTAAAGCTGTGATTCCGTGATTGGGCAGCACTTACTGGACAATCCTGAGTGCACTAACAACTAATTTTAAAAAAATTTATATTTACTTAGAGGATGTAGGTATCGCTGGCTAGGCCAGCATTTTATTGCCCATCCCTAATTGCCCCTTGAGCATAATCAATTCCGCTCGTAAACATGGCTCATTTACACTTGTATAAGGGACATATATTCATAGACAGGAACGCAAACTCTGCAAACAAAAGGAATATGTCCAAGCATTGGACTTCTGTTGAATTACCCAGGAGCACCCCATTGCTTCCTCCTTGTTATTGCCTCAGCCAATCAGAGTCAACCTGCCAACCAATCATCACCCTTTCCCGCTGCAGTATAAATTGCTGGAAATTTGATATTCTTGTATTTGTCCTGATGAGTGTGCGATGAAAAACTTTGACAAGGTGTCTCTCTTTTCAGAGATATGAGAGACGATTTGCATGGTGGCACAGTGGTTAGCACTGCTGCCTTACAGCACCAGGGACCCGGGTTTGATTCCCGGCTTGGGTGATTGTCTGTGCGGAGTCTGCACATTCTCCCCATGTCTGCGTGGGTTTCCTCCGGGTGCTCCGGTTTCCTCCCACAGTCCCAAAGGCGTGCTGGTGATGTGGATTGGCCATGCTAAATTTTCCCTCAGTGTACCTGAACAGGCGCTGGAGTGTGGCGACATGGGGATTTTCACAGTAACTTCATTGCCGTGTTAATGTACAGCAAGTAGACTCACAACACCAGGTTAAAGTCCAATAGGTTTATTTGGTAGCACGACCTTTCGGAGCGCTGCCCTTTCATCAGATGAGACTCACGCTCCGAAAGCTCGTGCTACCAAATAAACCTGTTGGACTTTAACCTGGTGTTGTGAGACTACTTACTGTGCCCACCCCAGTCCAACGCCGGCAACTCCACATCAGTGTTAATGTAAGTCTACTTGAGACATTAATAAATAAAATAAACTTACAGCATCCCAAAGGCCTCATTTCTGCATTCTGAGTGTAAACCTGGGAGATGTCAGCCATCCGTTTACACAACATGTCCATTGGGATGTCATATCCGTATTTGTACTTCCAGTTGCTGGCTTCATAGCGAGCTCTCTGGACCTGGGAGCGACTATCCGCTGGACACATCAGGCAATGGGAATGGGGGAGGTTGTAGAAAGTGAAGGAAAGAGTTACATTAAGAAACATAAGAAACAGGAGCAAGAAGAGGCCATTCAGCCCCTCGGGCCTGCTCCGCCATTCAATTCAATCGCGACTGAACTTCGACCTCCTCTGCAATTCCCTCGCCAGCCCCGTACGCCTTCATTCCTTTAGTACTCAAAAATCTACCAACTTCTTTCTTGATCATACTCAACTGCTGAGCATCCGCAACTCTCCGGGGTAGATTCACAACCAAGACACTTCTCCGCTTCTCAGTCCAAAATGGCCGACCTCTTAACCTGAGACTGTGACCCCTTATCCTAGTTTCCCCTTCCATCAGGAAACATCCTCCCAGCATCTAACCTGTCAAGCCCCTAAACCCTTCTTTCACAGGACCTGGGTTCAATCCTGGCATCGGGTGACTGTGTAGAGTTTGCATGTTCTCCCCGTGTCTGTGTGGGTTTCCTCCGGGTGCTCCGGTTTCCTCTCACAGTCTGAAAGATGGGCAGGTTAGGTGGATTGGCCATGCTAAATTGTCCCCTAGTGTCCAAAGATGTGTAGGTTAGATGGATTGGCCATGCTAAATTGCCCCCTAGTGTCCAAAGATGTGCATGTTAGGTGGACTGGCCATGCTAAATTGCTCCTTAGTGTCCAAAGATGTGTAGGTTAGGTGGATTGGCCATGCTAAATTGTCCCTTAGTGTCCAAAGATAAGAACAAAGACCAAAGAACAGTACAGCACAGGAAACAGGCCCTTCGGCCCTCCAAGCCTGTGCCGCTCCTTGGTCCAACTAGACCAATCGTTTGTATCCCTCCATTCCCAGGCTGCTCATGTGACTATCCAGGTAAGTCTTAAACGATGTCAGCGTGCCTGCTTCCACCACCCTACTTGGCAGCGCATTCCAGGCCCCCACCACCCTCTGTGTAAAAAACGTCCCTCTGATATCTGAGTTATACTTCGCCCCTCTCACCTTGAGCCGTGACCCCTCGTGCATGTTAGGTGGACTGGCCATGCTAAATTGCTCCTTAGTGTCCAAAGATGTGTAGGTTAGGTGGATTGGCCGTGCTAAATTGCCCCTTGGTGTCCAAAGATGTGTAGGTTAGATGGATTGGCCATGCTAAATTGCCCCTTAGTGTCCAAAGATGTGCAGATTAAGTGCATTGGGAATGGTAAATGCGTGGGGTTACAGGAATAGGGCAAGGAAGAGGGCCTGAGTAGGTTGCTCTGTCAGAGAGTCAGTGTAGACTTGATGGGCCAAATGGCCTCTTCTGCACTGTAGGGATTCTGTGATGTGAGTGAGAGTCAAGCATTTATTGCCCATCCCTAATTGCCCTTAGGGCCTTGTTGAACCGCTGCGGTCCATGTGGTGTAGGTACCACCCACAGTGCTTTTAGGGAGGGGGTCCAGGATTTTGACCTAATGACAGCCGATATATTTCCAAGTCGCAGCAAGTGGCTTGGGGTCTGGTAGCCACTGCCTGGAGATGTGGTGGGCGCAGGTTCAATCGAGAGGGCAATAGATGATTATCTGAATAGAAACAATGTGCAGGGGGTACGAGGGAAAAGGCAGGGGGATGGCACTAAGTCATGATGCCCAGTTGGAGAGCCGGTGCAGACATGATGGGATGAATGGCCTCCTTCTGAGCCATAATGGTTCTGTGAAGTCAGGATGGTGTGGGACTTGGAGGGGAACCTCCAGGTGTTCCCATGTATCTGCTGCCCTTGTCCTAGATAGTAGAGGTCGCTGGTTTGGAAGGTGCTGTTGAAGGAGCCTTGACGAGTCGCTGCAGCACATCTTGTAGATGGTACACACGGCTGCCAGTGTGCGCCGATAGTGGAGGGAGTGAATGTTGAAGGTGGTGGACGTGGTGCCAATCAAGCGGGGCTGCTTTGTCCCGGATGGCGTCGAGCTCCTTGAGTGTTGTTGGAGCTCCAGGCAAGTGGGGGGTATTCCATCACACTCCTGGCTCGCGCCTTGAAGATGGTGGACAGGCTTCGGGGAGTCGGGAGACTTTGAGAGTTGTGTTAAGCAGAGTTATTCCGCAGTCAAAAGAACTCAAATTGTAAACAAGGCATAAGAAATGTCTTACCGAGCATTCCAGTCATGACACAGCCAATCTTATCAGTCAGTCGATAAATGTTCGTGACTGTACTGGCGTCAATCAGCTTGTCCTGAAAAACAGCAATGAGCAAAATTACACAAAACACTGCGGCTGCTGGAAATAGAACCATAGAATCCCTACGGTGCAGGAGGAGGCCATTCAGCCCATCCAGTCTGCACTGACATCAATCCCACCCAGGCCCTCCTCCTCTCCCTATCCATGTAACCCCGTGCATTTAGCATGCCAATCCACCTAACCTGCACATCTTTGGACACCAAGGGGCAATTTAGCATGGCCAATCCACCTAACCTACACATCTTTGGACACACAGGGACAATTTAGCATAGCCAATCCACCTAACCCACACATCTTTGGACACTAAGGGATAATTTAGCATGGTCAATGCACCTAACCTACACATCTTTGGACACCAAGGGACAATTTAGCATGGTCAATGCACCTAACCCACACATCTTTGGACACTAAGGGACAATTTAGCATGGTCAATGCACCTAACCCACCCACCGAGCGGCACGGTAGCACAGTGGTTAGCACTGCTGCTTCACAGCTCCAGGGTCCCGGGTTCGATTCCCAGCTCGGGTCACTGTCTGTGTGGAGTTTGCACATTCTCCTCGTGTCTGCGTGGGTTTCCTCCGGGTGCTCCGGTTTCCTCCCACAGTCCAAAGATGTGCAGGTTAGGTTGATTGGCCAGGTTAAAAATTGCCCCTTAGAGTCTTGAGATGCGTAGGTTAGAGGGATTAGCGGGTAAAATATGTGGGGGTAGGGCCTGGGTGGGACTGTGGTCGGTGCAGACTCGATGGGCCGAATGGCCTCCTTCTGCACTGTAGGGATTCTATTCTATTCTATTCTATCTTTGGACACCAAGGGACAATTTAGCATGGTCAATGCACCTAACCTACACATCTTTGGACTGCGGGAGGAAACCAGAGCACCCGGAGGAAACCCACGCAGACACAGGGGAGAAGGTACAGACTCTACACAGACAATGACCCGAGGCCGGAATTGAACCCAGGTCCCTGGCGCTGTGAGACAGCAGTGCTAACCACTGCGCCACCGTGCCGCCCCAATAAGATTATATTTAAAAGTTTCTAGTTATTTGCCTGTGACATAGTTCACTGTCAGCTGACCCATGATCCTGGTCTCTTGGGGCAGCGTTCATACTCAGGAGGTATCCCAGAGATGCATGGGGGGGGCGAAATCTGCTCCGGAAGTCCCCGGGTCACGATTATTTGGCAATTGTCCAGGAAATTCACACTTCTGTTGGACAATTATCCTGCACTCTGATACTCCCAAATAAAATCACAAACTTTAGATAATTCCGACCAACTTACAGAAATTGTTACCCAGAAACGGTTAGAAGAAATGAAACCACTTCTAACTCCTGGGTAACTATAGCACTGATCCCACCCTGACCCCGGGTGCTCCGGTTTCCCCCCACACTCTGAAAGATATGCTGGTTAGGG
This sequence comes from Mustelus asterias, assembly GCF_964213995.1. Lineage (NCBI taxonomy): Eukaryota > Metazoa > Chordata > Chondrichthyes > Carcharhiniformes > Triakidae > Mustelus > Mustelus asterias. The sequence goes on from NW_027593080.1 coordinate 9,445, forward strand.
TGCATTGGCCGTGCTAAATTCTCCCTCAGTGTACCCAAACAGGTAGTGGAGTGTGGCGACTAGGGGATTTTCACAGTAACTTCATTGCAGTGTTAATGTAAGCCTACCTGTGACACTAATAAATAAACTTTAAAACATAAAATTCACAAGACCCCCTCCACTCACCCATGGGAACCCCAACTACATCCACCCCCTCCCAACTATTTCCACCCTACGATTGCCCTTCACCCCCCCCCCCCAATTCGCCCACGACTGTCCTCCCAACTGTTTCACCCCCCCTCCCCTCAACCCCCCCACTGACAACACCCCAAACCTCCAGACCATCCCTACACACATCTGAATGACGTGCTGGTTAGGGTGCATTGGCTGTGCTAAATTCTCCCTCAGTGTACCCGAACAGGCACCAGAGTGTGGCAACTTGGGGATTTTCATAGTAACTTCATTGCAGTGTTAATGTAAGCTTACTTGCAACACTATTAAATAAACTTCACATTTTTACAATTGGTAAATTGTCAAGCAAATTGTGATCAAAAGAAAATAAGGCTTTAATTCCCAAAGTCTGTGGAAAGAACAAATTTGCATTCACATAGCGCCTCTACGTCCTCGCAAATGGTTCTTAGCCAGTGAATTATTTTGGAGTGCAGTTACTGTTGCTATGTAAGTAAGTGCGGTTACACACAGCAAGTTTCTACTAACACTAAATGAGTTTGTCACCATCTGGGTTTAACTATAACGAGTGGTGATTGGGGCATCAGATGGGTGTTCCTCATCTTTGGGTTTAAGTTTCTTTCCCCCTCACTCCACACCCTTCTGTTCTCCCAACACGAGCCCCCTCTGACATTGGTCCTCTCACACTCCGCCCCCCCCTTGCCCCCGCCACAGCCAATGGTGGCCATGTTTACGGTCACCATGGCACCGCACACCCTAGTATCCTCTCACTTAATCTCCACACTAACCCCTCTTCTTTTTTGAAACCAATGTTTCAACCAAGCTTTTTGTCACCCCCCCCAAACCCCCCAATCCCTCACCCCCCAGTCCCCCACAATCCCCTCATAATCCTCTGACGCACCGTTCATTTTTGTCAGACTACAGCTCTGCTGAAGCACTTGGGGATGAGCACGTAAAGGGTGCTACAGAAATGCAAACTATTGTTGTTATTATGCTCATGGAACTGGACTCCCGCAAGAGTCAGAGATATTGAGAGAGAGGGAGAGAGAGAGAGACAGAGAGAGAGAGCGAGAGAGGCAGAGAGAGAGTGTGAGAGGCAGAGAGAGAGAGAAAAAGAGGCAGAGAGAGAGAAAGAGAGGCAGAGAGAGAGAGAAAGAGAGCGAGAGAGGCAGAGACAGAGGGAGAGAGAGAAACAGAGAGAGTGTGAGAGGCAGAGAGAGAGAGAGAAAGGAGAGGCAGAGAGAGAGGAAGAAAGAGAGGCAGAGAGAGAGGGAGAAAGAGAGGCAGAGAGAGAGGGAGAGAGAGAGGGAGAAAGAGAGGGAATGAGCAACAGAGATTGAGAGGGAGAGAGAAAGAGACAGAGAGTGTGAGAGGCAGAGAGAGAGAGAGGCAGAGAGAGAGACAGAGTGTGAGAGGCAGAGAGCGAGACAGCGAGAGAGAGAGAGAGATAGCAAGAGAGGGAGAAAGGGACAGAGAGAGTGTGAGGCAGAGAGAGATAGAGAGAGAGAAAGAGAGTGAGAGAGAGAGCGAGAGAAGTGCGAGAGAGGGATGTAAAAGATGTCTGTACCCACCGTCACCTTCTTCTGTGTCACGACAACGACGGAATCCTTCCCTCTCACGGCCACTGTTGTGAGGCCGCTCTGGTGAATAGCTTTGAAGGCATACTCTGAAACGAGCCAATGAGCTGGTTAGTCAGTGTGAAAATGATTCAAGAGGAAGACACCAGGAACAAGCCTGGAAAAGGACAGAGGGGCCTGTACCCACAGCAGCCATTTTCAGTCAGGTGACATGGCAGCAAAAACTTTGGGCAAGCCAATTTTTTGGCGTTTTAATCCTCACCATTTTCCTCAGGCAAAATCACGAGCTGAGCCAGTGAAAGGAGTTGCGTGATCGTAAGGTTCCTCCTGCCTTTATGATTGGACCATGCTAACCATTGTCCTACCAGAAACACAACAATGGCTGGCGGTTGAACTAAACTGGGTTCCAGGACCTTATTTGAAATCATACGCCAGAATTCCACCGCAAAGTGGTTGGCACTGCTGCCTCACAGGGCCAGGGACCCGGGCTCGATTCCCGGCTTGGGTCACGGTCTGTGAGGAGTCTGCACGTTCTCCCCGTGTCTGCGTGGGTTTCCTCCGGGTGCTCCAGTTTCCTCCCACAGTCTGAAAGACGTGCAGGTTGGGTGGATTGACTATGCTAAATTGCCCCTTAATGTCAGGGGAACTAGCTAGGGTAAATGCAAGGGGTTACGGGGATAGGGCATGGGTGGGATTATTGTCAGTGCAGACCCAATGGGCCGAATGGCCTCCTTCTGCACTGTAGGATTCTACGATTCTATAATGGGAAGGTATGTTGACCTCGGGCGAGATTTTCTGGTCTCGAGTTGAGCGAGGCCATAAAATCCTGCCCAGAGGGTCATTATGGCCAGAAGGAGTCCATTCGGCCCATTGAGTCCATGACGGATCCCTGTAGAACAATTCCCCAGTCCCCCCTGTTCTATCCCCGTCCGGCTGCAATTTTATTTCCCTCAAACGCCCATCTGATTTCCTTCTGAAATCATTGCCTGTCTTTGCTTTCACCAGCCTCATGCGCAGAGAGTTCCAGCTCACTACCACTCGCTGTGTATACAAATTCTTCCTCGCATCCCCCCCCATCACCACCCCCTCATCGCCCCCCCCATCACGCCCCCCATCACCCCCCACCATCGCCCCCCCCCCCCGCCATTGCATCTCACGCGCAAACATCTTAACTCTCCTCCTAAATTATCTAGACGTCTTCCTAGCTTTTTTGGGATGTTGATTGAGGAATAAATATTGGCCAGGACCCTCGGGAGAATCTCCCTCCTCTCTTCTTCAGATAATGCCGCTGGACCTTTCAGGCCGCTTCAGAGGACAGGCGGGACCTTATTAAATGTTTCACCCTGAAAGACGGACCCTCTGACAGTGCAGCACTCCCATAGTACCGCACAGGGCATGTTGGTCTGGATTATCCTGTACCTTCAATCTTCTGAGTAAGCTATATCTAGACAATTTCAAAACTTCAGATGAAATGCTGTGACGACAATATCCTCTCTCTCAATGTCAGTAAAACGAAGGAGATTGTCGTCGACTTCAGGAAGTATAGTGGAGAACATGCCCCTGTCTACATCGACAGGAACGAAGTAGAAAGGGTCGAGAGCTTCAAGTTTTTAGGTGTCCAGATCATCAACAACCTGTCCTGGTCCCCCTGTGTGAGAGAGGCAGAGAGAGAGGGAGAAAGAGAGGGAGAAAGAGAGGGAGAAAGAGAGGGAATGAGTTACTATAGTTAAGAAAGCCCACCAACGCCTCTATTTTCTCAGGAGGCTAAGGAAAGTCAGCAACTCTCACCAACTTTTACCGATGCACCATAGAACGCATCCTTTCCAGACGTATCACAGCTTGGTATGGCTCCTGCTCTGACCAAGACTGCAAGAAACTATAAGGGGTTGTGAGCGTAGCCCATCACGCAAACCATCCCATCCATTGACTCTGTCTACACTTCCCGCTGCCTCGGCAAAGCAGCCAGCATAATCAAGGACCCCACGCACCCCAGGCATCCTCTCTTCCACCTTCTTCCGTCGGGAAAAAGATATAAAAGTCTGAGATCACGTACCAACCGACTCAAGAACAGCTTCTTCCCTGCTGCCATCAGAATTACGAATGGACCTACCATATATTAAGTTGATCTTTCTCTACACCCTAGCTATGACGGTAACACTATATTCTGCACTCTCGCCTTTCCTTCTCCCCTATGTACTCTAAGTTTTAAGGAGGTCCTTGTGCATGAGACGCAAAAACCCAGTCAGCAGGTGCAACAAGTGATCAAGAAGGCAAATGGGATGTTGGCCTATATCGCAAGGGGAATAGAATATAAAAGCAGAGATGTCTTGCTGCATCTGTACAGGGCATTGGTGAGGCCGCAGCTGGAATATTGTGTGCAGTATTGGTCCCCTTATTTGCGGAAGGATATATTGGCCTTGGAGGGAGTGCAGAGAAGGTTCACCAGGTTGATACCAGAGATGAGGGGTGTTGATTATGAGGAGAGACTGAGCAGATTGGGTTTGTACTCGTTGGAATTTAGAAGGCTGAGGGGGGATCTTATAGAGACCTATAAGATAATGAAGGGGCTGGATAGGGTAGAGGTGGAGAGATTCTTTCCACTTAGAAAGGAAGCTAGAACTAGAGGGCACAGCCTCAAAATAAAGGGGGGTCAGTTTAGGACAGAGTTGAGGAGGAACTTCTTCTCTCAGAGGGTGGTGAATCTCTGGAATTCTCTGCCCACTGAAGTGGTGGAGGCTACCTCGTTGAATATGTTTAAATCACGGATAGATGGATTCTTGATCGGTAAGGGAATTAGGGGTTCTGGGGATCAGGCGGGTAAGTGGAACTGATCCACTTCAGATCAGCCATGATCTTATTGAATGGCGGGGCAGGCTCAAGGGGCTAGTTGGCCTACTCCTGCTCCTATTTCTTATGTTCTTATGTACAGTATGCTTTGTCTGTATAGCGCGCAAGAAACAATACTTTTCACTATATCCCAATACATGTGACAATAATAAATCAAATCAAATCGATCAGAATGATCTCATTAGAAAACGCCTTCTGTTTATTTAGTATCATTAATGATAGGTAGATCCCAAGGTGCTTTGCAGGAACTTTATAAAGCAAGATATGACATAAAGCCTAGTCAGGAGAAATCAGGGAAGGTTTTCCTTGGTCAAACAGGTAGGTTTAGATGTAGCATCATAAAGCTGGAAAATGAGGGAGAGAGAGGCGGAAAGGGTGAGGGAGAGAATTCCAAACAGCAAGGCCAGTAATCATAGAATCCCTACAGTACAGGAGGAGGCCATTCGGCCCATCTGTACTGACCACAATCCCACCCAGGCCCTATTCCCGCAACCCCACACATTTAATCCCCCTGTTAATTCTCCTGACACTAGGGTGATGCGCTATCAATTAGGCAAAAGACTACTTGTGTGCCAATACAACTGTAGGCTTTTATTCATTACAGAACCAGGAGCACATCCCAACAGATAACCGACCCGAACTGAACAAGGGGGAGGGAACAACCACCTTTATACTAGGTGACAAGGGGAGGAGCCGGCAGGGGATGTGTCCAGGCATAACAAACACACAACGGTGGTCCAGGCAGGACAAAGGCACAACTGAAGTCCACCCACATAGGGTCACGGCGACACAGTGGTTGGCACAGTGCCAGGGACCCGGGCTCAATTCCGGCCTTGGTCTATGTGGAGTTTGCACATTCCTCCGGGTGCTCCAGTTTCCTCCCACACTGCAATGATGTGCGGGTTAGATGGATTGGCCATGGTAAATTGCCCCTTAGTGTCCCAAGATGTGTAGGTTAGGTGGATTGGCCACGGTAAATGTGTGGGGTTACAGGAATAGGGTGGGGGAGAGGGCCTGGGTAAGATACTCTTGTCAGAAAGTCGGTGTAGACTTGATGAACCAAATGGCCTCTTTCTAAGTTTTAAGTTTATTTATTAGCATCACAAGTAAGCTTACATTAACACTGCAATGAAGTTACTGTGAAAATCCCCTAGTCGCCACACTCCGGCGCCTGTTCGGGTTACACTGAGGGAGAATTTAGCACAGCCAATGCACCCTAACCAGCACGTCTTTCAGACTGTGGGAGGAAACCGGAGCACCCGGAGGAAACCCACACAGACACGGGGAGAATGTGCAAACTCCACACAGACAGTGACCCAAGCCGGGAGTCGAACCCCTGGCGCTGTGAGGCAGCAGTGCTAACCGCTGTGCCAATGGGCCGCCCCTACACTGTGGGGATTCTATTCTATAAAGAAACTGAGGGTTTCAGCAGAAGGTGAGCTGAGATAGTGGTGATCCGGGGTGATGATACTGCGGTGGAAAATGGCGGTGTTAGTAAAGGTACAGGCTGAGGTTGAAAGTTCACCTCAAGGTCAAAGTTCAAGCAAGGATCAACCGGTACAAATAGGAAGCTTATCAAAGTAACGCGATTGGTTGAAGTTTCCCCATGGCAACAATGGGCCCTGGAAGTCCAGGAACCTTCGTTGCTGGGTATCTAGAGTAACAGAAAATAGGTGTAAACATTATGCGTTACAAGCCTAATCCTAATAATTAACTGAAGGGAGTGTCTGCAAAGAACAATCTTCACAGCAAGCAGTCTCCCCTCTCCACAAAGTTGGCATTTTAAGTCAGGAGTTTCCCTTCCCAAGGTGCAGGGGGCATGTCCTTGTGGAGATTGCCTATTAAAAACTGACACACTAACAGTTCATTAATGGCACAGTACAAAGATTACTTAAACAAATTAACCACAATCAACCATGTTTTAATCTCAGTCAACCTCAGTTACTCATATTTATTTGATTCCATTGTTGCCGGTGATTATTTATTTGCCTGTTGCCATTTTGTTATTGTTACTGATGGCCATGTTTGTCTGAACCCTCCACCAAACTTACACCCCTCCCTATCTCCGTAACCTCCTTCTGCCCCCACAACTCCCTATCTCTGTAACCTTCTCCAGCCCTACACCCCTCCCTATCTTGTAACCTTCTCCAGCCCTACACACCCTTCCTATCTCTGTAACCTCCTCCAGCCCTACACCCCCTCCCTATCTCTGTAACCTCCCCCAGCCCTACACCCCTCCCTATCTCTGTAACCTCCCCCAGCCCTACACCCCTCCCTATCTCTGTAACCTCCTCCAGCCCCTATAACCCTCCCTATCTCTGTATCCCCTATGACCCTCACTACCTCTGCAACCTTCTCCAGCCCCCTACAACTGTCACTACCTCTGTAACCTTCTCCAGCCCCCGACAACCCTCACTATCTCTGTAACCTTCTCCAGCCCCCTACAACCCTCACTATCTCTGTAACCTCCTCCAGCCCCCAAAACCCCCCCTATCTCTGTAACCTCCTCCAGCCCTACACCCCTCCCTATCCCTGTAACCTCCTCCAGCCCCAACACCCCTCGCTATCTCTGTAACCTCCTCCAGCCCCCCACGGGCCTCACTATCTCTGTAACCTCCTCCAGTCCCCACAACCTCCCCCCCCCCCCTCCCCCCCCCCTTTATCTGTAACCTCCTCCAGCCCAGAGGAAACCCACACAGACAGTCACCCAAGGCCGAAATCGAAACTGGGTCCCTGGCACTGTGAGGCATCAGTGCTAACCACTGTGTCACCGTGCTGTTTGAGAGAGTGCTACCTACACACAATATGAACATTCTGCAGCCGACTATATGAATATATTTATTACATATGATTGAGAATATCCCAATAATTTTCTCGTAGCTTTTCATAGACTCATAGAATCCTCACAGTGCAGAAGAAGGCTTTTCATCAGAGCATTCAGGCAGCACGGTGGCACAGTGGTTAGCACGGCTGCCTCACAGCGCCAGGGACCTGGGTTCGATTCCCAGCTTGGGTCACTGTCTGTGTGGAGTCTGCGCATTCTCCCCGTGTCTGCGTGGGTTTCCTCCGGGGGCTCCGGTTTCCTCCCACACTCTAAAGATGTGCGGATTAGGTGGATTGGCCATGCTAAATTGCTCCTTAGTGTTAGGGAGACGTCTGGGAGATTAGTAGAGTAAATATGTGGGGTTATACAGGGATAGGGCCTGGGTGGGATTGTTGTCGGTGCAGACTCGATGGGCCGAATGGCCTCCTTCTGCACTGCACGGATTCTATGATTCTATTCCAATAGAGGATATTAATTTTCATAATTCCTGGACACTCCAGGGCAATCCTTAACTGGAGGTGAGGGGGACATTGACTGCACTTTTTCTGTGCGTGGAGGTGGACAAGATTTCAAACTCGCCCGATGGGAATGAAAATAAAAGTTCAGCCATTAAAATGGGGATGAATATTAGTTGAGTTGCAGGAGTAGGCCATTCAGCCCCTCGAACCTGCTCCGCCATTCGGTAAGATCATGGCTGGCCTGACTGTGACCTCAACTCCACTGTCTGCTCCCCTACCAGGCTCCCTTTGCAATCCAAAATCTATCTAAGTCAGCCGTGAATATATTCATGACCCAGCTCCCACTGCTTCCTGGGGGAGAGATTTCCCCAGACTCTCTGAGAGGTAGAAAATTCTCCTCCTTTCACAAAACCCACAGCACTGTTACAGCACAGAAGGAGGCCATTTGGCCCATCGTGTCTCCACTGGCTCACTGAAGGAGCATCCTGATTTAGTGCCCTGCCTTTGCCCCCGTACCACTGCACATTGTTTCTATTGTGTGGAGGCTTTGGAGAGAGTACAGAGGAGGTTTACCAGGATGTTGCCTGGTATGGAGGGGCTTAGTTATGAGGAGAGATTGGGTAAACTGGGGTTGTTCTCCCTGGAAAGACGGAGGATGAGGGGAGACTTAATAGAGGTGTATAAAATTATGAAAGGCATAGATAGGGTGAACGGTGGGAAGCTTTTCCCCAGGTCGGTGGTGACGTTCACGAGGGGTCATAGGTTCAAGGTGAGGGGGGGGAGGTTTAACACAGATATCAGAAGGACATATTTTACACAGAGGGTGGTGGGGGCCTGGAATGCGCTGCCAGGCAAGGTGGTGGAGGCGGACACACTGGGAACATTTAAGACTTATCTAGATAGCCACATGAACGGAGTGGGGGTGGAGGGATACAAAAGAATGGTCTAGTTTGGACCAGGGAGCGGCACGGGCTTGGAGGGCCGAAGGGCCTGTTCCTGTGCTGTATTGTTCTTTGTTCTTCTTCTATTCAAGTAGCGCCCTCTTGAATGCCTCGACTGAACCTGCCTCCACCACACTTCTAGGCAGCGCATTCCAGACGCAACCACGCATAGAGTCACAGAGGTATATACCATAGAAAAAGGCCCTTCAGCCCATCGCGTTAGCACTGGTCAAAGACAAACCACCCAAATATTCTAATTCCATTTTCCAGTACTTGGTCCATTGCCTTGTATACTTGGCATCGCAAGCGCACAGCTGACCATTGACGCTCAGTAGCAGCCGTGTGTACCATCTACAAGATGCACTGCAGCAACTCACCAAAGATCCTTAGACAGCACCTTCCAAACCCACGACCACTTCCATCCAGAAGGACCAAAGGCAGCAGATACATGGGGAACACCACCACCTGCAAGTCCCCCTCCAAGCCACTCACCATTCTGACTTGGAAAATATATCGGCCGTTCCTTCACAGTCGCTGGGTCAAAATCCTGGAATTCCCTCCCTAACGGCATTGTGGGTCAACCCACAGCACGTGGACTGCAGCGATTCAAGAAGGCAGCTCACCACCTCCTTCTCAAGGGGTAACTAGGGATGGGCAATAAATGCTGGGCCCAGCCAGCGATGCACATGTCCCACGAATGAATATAAAAACTTCTGAAACATTATGAGGGTAACAGCTTCCACCTTTCAGGCAGTGAGTCCAGACTCCCACCACAGGCAGCACGGTGGCACAGTGGTTGGCACTGCTGCCTCACGGCGCCAGAGACCAGGGTGCGATTCCCGGCTTGGGTCGCTGTCTGTGTGAAGTCTGCACGTTCTCCCCATGTCTGCGTGGGTTTTCCTCCGGGTGCTCCGGTTTCCTCCCACACTCCAAAGACGTTCTAGTTAGAGGTGTTGGCTGTGTTAAATTCTCCCTCAGTGTACCCGAACAGGTGCCGGAGTGTGGCAACACGGGGATTTTCACAGTAACTTCACTGCAGTGTGAATGTAAGCCTTGTGACTAATAAATAAATTTTACTCTTTGGGTGAAAAACCTTTTCCTTACATTCCCTCTAAACCTCCTGCCCCTTGGTCCCTGATCCCGACACCAAGGGGAAAGGAGTACTGGTGAGGCCGCAACTGGAGTACTGTGTGCAATTTTGGTCTCCTTATTTGCGGAAGGATGGATTGGCCTTGGAGGGAGTGCAGAGAAGGTTCACCAGGTTGATACTGGAGATGAGGGGGTTAGCTTATGAGGAGAGATTGAGTAGATTGGGCCTGTACTCGTTGGAGTTTAGAAGGCTGAGGGGAGATCTTATAGAGACATATAAGATAATGAAGGGGCTAGACAGGGTAGAGGCAGAGAGATTCTTTCCACTTAGAAAGGAAACAAGAACTAGAGGACACAGCCTCAAAATAAAGGGAAATCAGTTTAGGACAGAGTTGAGGAGGAACCTCTTCTCTCAGAGGGTAGTGAATCTCTGGAATTCTCTGCCCATTGAAAAAGTGGAGGCTACCTCGTTAAATATGTTTAAGTCACAGGTAGATAGATTTCTGATCAATAAGGGAATTAAGGGTTATGGGGAGCGGGCAGGTAAGTGGAACTAAACCACTATCAGATCAGCCATGATCTTATTGAATGGCGGGGCAGGCTCGAGGGGCTAGATGGCCTACTCCTGCTCCTATTTCTTACGTTCTTATCTTTAGTCTATCTATGCCCCTCATCATTTTATACATCTCAATCATGTCCCCCCTCAGTCTCCTCTGGCCCGTGGAAAACAACCCCAGTCTATCCAATCTCTCTTCATAACTCAAACTCTCCAGCCCAGGCAACATCCTGGTAAATCTCCTCTGCACCCTCTCCACCACTATCTCATTTCTCCGATAATGTGGATTCCAGAACTGCACGCAATACTCGAGGTGTGGCCCCACCCAATGTTTTTTACAGTTCCAGCATAACCTCCCTGCTCTTAAACACTATGCCTCAGGTAATATAGTATACCATTTGTCTTCTTAACCTCTTTATCCACCTGTCCTGCTACCTTCAGGGACCAACGTACATGCACCTCAAGATCCCTCTGATCCTCGGTGCTTCCCATCGTGTCTGCATGGATTTCGTCCAGGTGCTCCGGTTTCCTCCCACAGTCCAAGGGGGAATTTCACAGGAACTTCATTGCGATATTAATGTAAGCCTTACTTGTGACTAATAAATAAACTTTAACTTTAATGTGCAGGTTAGGTGGATTGGCCATGTTAAAGTGCCCCTTAGTGTCCAAAGATGTGCCGGTTAGGTGGATTGACCATGCTAAATTGCCCCTTAGTATCCAAAGATGTGCCGGTTAGGTGGATTGGCCATGCTAAATTGCCCCTTAGTATCCAAAGATGTGCAGGTTAGGTGGATTGGCCATGTTAAATTGCCCCCTAGTGTCAGGCGGACTAGCAGGGTACATACGTGGGGTTACGGTGATCGGGCCTGGTTGGGATGCTCTGTCGGAAAGTTGGTGCAGACTTGATGGGCCGAATGGCCTCCTTCAGCACTGTAGGATTCTATGTATTCCCTTGCCTTACTGCGCTTCTCACGCCACAGTTGTATCCAGGGACCTGGGTTCGATTCCCAGCTTGGGTGACTGTCCGTGTGGAGTCTGCACATTCTCCCCGTGTCTGCGTGGGTGCTCCGGTTTCCTCCCACACTCCAAAGATGTGCGGGCTAGGTTGATTGGCCATGCTAAATTGCTCCTTAGTGGTAGGGGGGTACTAGCAGGGTAAATACGTGGGGTTGTGGGGATAGGGTCTGGGTGGACTGTTGTCAGTGCAGGCTCGATGGGCCAAATGGCCTACTTCCTGCACTGTAGGGATTCTATGATCACTGTCTTAAGTGGAGGAGCTCTTATTTTGTCCCCCCCCTCGTTCTAAACTCCCTATCCTCTCAGCATCCACCCTGTCAACACCCCTGACTCAGAATGCAATAAGATCACCTCCGATTCTTCTGAACTCGTGAGAATCTGCTCGGTCACTCTCTGTCTAGACTCATTCAGGAAAACCATAGAAACCCCTACAGTGCAGAAAGAGGCCATTTGGCCCATCGAGTCTGCACCAACCACAATCCCACCCAGGCCTTACCCCCATATCCTTACACATTTACCCGCTAATCTACGCATCCCGGGACACTAAGGGGCAATTTTAGCATGGCCAATCAACCTAACCCGCACATCTTTGGAATGTGGGAGGAAACCGGAGCACCCGGAGGAAACCCACGCAGACACGAGGAGAATGTGCAAACTCCACACAGACAGTGACCCAAGCTGGGAATCGAACCCAGGTCCCTGGAGCTGTGAAGCAGCAGTGCCAACCACCGTGCCGCCCCCTCCATTTTTAAGGGAAGCAGCAGGCATTAATAAGTGAGTAACAGCAATTCCCAAATCTTGGTGGAATAGAGGATTTTTCCAAAGTCCAAAAGCAAAAATGATGATTTTGGCAACGCCTTTGTTTAAAATAAGAACTGTGCAAGGATCTGGCTAAAGGATGATTTGAAATGTCCTTTTTCTGACGCTTGATGGAATTAATGAGACCACTTAATGAGCCTCTGTGGCTCCCAAATCCTTAAGAAAGAATTTGCAAATGCAAATGGCTAACTCAGAAAATGGCTAGAAATCCGAACGTATCAATCAAGCAAGGCACCGCCCCTGCTCTGCGCTGATTGGGTGGGACACAGTGCTCGACAGGCGGATCTGCCCTGCCATTGGAGAAACCGCCTGTCAATCACGCAACTTGTTACACTGAGGGGCTCATTGTGGCAAAGAGTCGGCAACACAAACTTTAGCTCAAAGTTTTTCGGAGGCTGGCAGGAGGAAGAAGGCTGGAAGTTACTGACCGACTTGGTAGAGTCTCCCCTCGGGTGAAAAGATGGTGATGTGACGGTCAAAGCCAGCGCTGGAGCCTCGGCTCATCCTTAAAGCAACAACTTGGCGCAGGAATGGAGAAGTGTCTAGAAATTAACTTTTACTTTCAATTTCAGAACCCAAGCACACACACACACACACCACCAAACCAGGAAATAATCTGCTTGGTAGGACTCCAATTCGGCCAACTCAAATCAGATAAAGTTAAAAAGCCCTTGAAATAAAGTTTAAAAGGTTTATTTATTAGTGTCACAAGTAAGGCTGACATTAACACTGCAATGAAGTTACTGTGAAATTCCCCTTAGTCGCCACACTCCGGTGCCTGTTTGGGTCAATGCACTTGTGCCGCCGGGTACTGGGTTAATCTTAGTTTGTAGCGGTTCGATAGATTAATGACCATTTCCTTGGGCATTTCAGAGGGCAGTTGCATTTATATAGCGACTGTCATGACTGCCGGACATCCCACTTTACAGCCGATAACATACCTCTTATAGTATGGTGTGTGTGCGGCACAGTGGTTAGCACTGCTGCCTCTCAGCGCCAGGGACCCGTGTTCAATTCCGGCCTCGAGTGACTGTGGGGTTTGCATGTTCTCCCCGCAGGGATGTACTTCTGAGGCTTTATAAAGCACTGGTTAGGCCCCATTTGGAGTACTGTGAGCAATTTTGGGCCCCACACCTCAGGAAGGACATACTGGCACTGGAGCGGGTCCAGCGGAGATTCACACGGATGATCCCAGGAATGGTAGGCCTGACATACGATGAACGTCTGAGGATCGTGGGATTATATTCATTGGAGTTTAGGAGGTTGAGGGGAGATCTGATAGAAACTTACAAGATAATGAACGGCTTAGATAGGATGGACGTAGGGAAGTTGTTTCCATTAACAGGGGAGACTAGGACGCGGGGGCACAGCCTTAGAATAAAAGGGAGTCACTTTAGAACAGAGATGAGGAGAAATTTCTTCAGCCAGAGAGTGGTGGGTCTGTGGAATTCATTGCCACAGAGGGCTGTGGAGGCCGAGACGTTGAGCGTCTTCAAGACAGAAATTGATAAATTCTTGATTTCTCGAGGAATTAAGGGCTATGGGGAGAGAGCGGGTAAATGGAGTTGAAATCAACCATGATTGAATGGTGGAGTGGACTCGATGGGCCGAATGGCCTTACTTCCGCTCCTATGTCTTATGGTCTTATGGTCTTATGGTGTCTGCGTGGGTTTCCTCCGGGTGCTCCGGTTTCCACCCACTCTCCAAAGATGTGCGGGTTAGATGGATTGGCCATGCTAAATTGCCCCTTAGTGTCAGGGCGATTAGCTAGGATAAATACATGGGGTTATGGGGATTGTGGTCGGTGCAGACTCGATGGGCCAAATGGCCTCCTTCTGCACTGAATGATTCTATGATTCTATTCTTATAAGCCACTTAGTTCCTGGGCAATTAGGGATGGCAATAACGTACCTCATATAGAACATTACAGCGCAGTACAGGCCCTTCGGCTCTCATGTTGCGCCGACCAGTGAAACCAATCTAAAGCCCATCTAACCTACACTATTCCAATATCATCCATATGTTTATCCAATGACCATTTAAATGCCCGTAATGTTGGCGAGTATGGTATATGTGCGGCCCGGTGGCACAGTGGTTAGCATTGCTGCCTCACAGCGCCGGGGACCCGGGTTCAATTCTGGCCTTGGGTCACTGTGTGGAGTTTGCACATTCTCCCCGTGTCTGCGTGGGTTTCCTCCGGGTGCTCCGGTTTCCTCCCACAGCCCAAAGATGTGCAGGTTAGGTGGATTGGCCGTGTTAAATTGGCCCTTAGTGTCAGGGGGTAAATTAAATTAAATTAGTTGCAGGGTAAATGTATGGGGTAACGGGAATAGGGCCTGGGTGGGATTGTGGTCGGTACAGACTTGATGGGCCAAATGGCCTCCTTCTGCACTGTAGAGATTCTATGAACTAGTAGGGGCATAACTATAGGGTTCATGGTGGGAGATATAGGAAGGATATCAGAGGTAGGTTCTTCACGCAGAGAGTGGTTGGGGTGTGGAATGGACTGCCTGCAGTGATAGTGGAGTCAGACACTTTAGGAACATTTAAGCGGTTATTGGATAGGCACATGGAGCACACCAGGATGGTAGGGAGTGGGATAGCTTGATCTTGGTTTCAGATGAAGGTCGGCACAACATCGTGGGCCGAAGGGCCTGTTCTGTGCTGTACTGTTCTATGTTCTATGTTCTATGTATAGTCAATAATGCAGGAAACGTAACGACCAATTTGCACACAGCAAACTCCCACGGGCGGCAGTGTGATAATTTGTGGAGAATGGGCAGGATTGTCCACACCTTACCGCTGGGATCATCTGGCCCTGCTGAAGGTGAACCTCCCCCTCCCCCTCCCCCCCTCGCTCCCTGTCCTTGCCCCCTCCATCCCTGTCCTTGCCCTCTCGCTCCCTGTCCTTGCCCCCTCCATCCCTGTCCTTGCCCCCTCCATCCCTGTCCTTGCCCCCTCCATCCCTGTCCTTGCCCTCTCGCTCCCTGTCCTTGCCCCCTCCATCCCTGTCCTTGCCCTCTCGCTCCCTGTCCTTGCCCCCTCCATCCCTGTCCTTGCCCCCTCCATCCCTGTCCTTGCCCCCTCCATCCCTGTCCTTGCCCCCTCCATCCCTGTCCTTGCCCCCTCACTCCCTGTCCTTGCCCCCTCCATCCCTGTCCTTGCCCCCTCGCTCCCTGTCCTTGCCCCCTCGCTCCCTGTCCTTGCCCCCTCGCTCCCTGTCCTTGCCCCCTCACTCCCTGTCCTTGCCCCCTCCATCCCTGTCCTTGCCCCCTCGCTCCCTGTCCTTCCCCTCTCGCTCCCTGTCCTTGTCCCCTCCATCCCTGTCCTTGCCCTCTCGCTCCCTGTCCTTGCTCCCTCCATCCCTGTCCTTGCCCCCTCACTCCCTGTCCTTGCCCTCTCGCTCCCTGTCCTTGCCCCCTCACTCCCTGTCCTTGCCCCCTCTCTCCCTGTCCTTGCCCCCTCCATCCCTGTCCTTGCCCCCTCGCTCCCTGTCCTTTCCCCCTCGCTCCCTGTCCTTGCCCCCCCCGCTCCCTGTCCTTGCCCCCTCGCTCCCTGTCCTTGCCCCCTCCATCCCTCTCCTTCCCCCCCTCCTTGAATTCAAATTTATTCCAAATTCATTTAATTCACTGAATTTTATTTCATCAGTTGCTATGGTGATTTTTTTTCTTACAGTCTTTGGGATGTGGGTGTCGCTGGCAAGGCCAGCATTTGTCGCCTGTCCCTAATTGTCCTGGAACTGAGTGGCTTATAAGAATAGAATCATAGAATCATACAGTGCAAGAGGAGGCCATTCGGCCCATCGAGTCTGCACCGACCACAATCCCACCCAGACCCGAACCCCATGTATTTATCCTAGCTAATCCCGCTGACACTAAGGGGCAATTTAGCACGGCCAATCCACCTAACCCGCACGTCTTTGGAGAGTGGATGGAAACCGGAGCACCCGGAGGAAACCCACGCAGACACGGGGAGAACGTGCAAACCCCACAGTCACTCGAGGCCGGAATTGAACCCAGGTCCCTGGCGCTGTGAGGCAGCAGTGGTAACCACCATGCCACCCAATGGCAAATGTCTTGCGAGGCCATTTCAGAGTCAACCACATTACTGTGGCTCTGGAGGCGCATGTAGGCCAGACCGGGGAAGGATGGCAGATTTCCTTCCTTAAAGGGGCATTAGTGAACCAGGTGGATTTTTCCGACAATCGACCCATGGTTTCATAGTCGCCATTACTGAGATTGACTCTCAATTCCAGATTTTATAAATTTAATTTGAATCTACGATCCCCAAGTATTACCCTGGGTTTCTAAATGACTCATCCACTGACGTTACCAACCCACCACTGTCTCTCCTGGCAACCATGAACTCATGATCTCATGATTGTTAATCCAGGCTCCATGATTCCTATAACTTTTTCAGTCTTTATTTAAGTTATTTTTTAGTTTTCTTGCGGGCCAGCAGGAATGTTGAGCAGTGTAAAGATCTGGGATGGAATTCTCCGGTCGTTCACACCAGATTCTCCAGTCCCGCTGCAGTGAACGGAGATTTGACCGAGTGCCAAGTTCCCCTTTCTCGCTTGCAGCAGCAGCGGGGCCTGAACGGCCAGAGAATTCCAGCCCTGAAATGGGGGACAGGTGGAAGCTGGGCAAACAGAGTGGGCACAGAGTGGGGAGGGGGTGTTTATTGATGTGGGACAGAGCCCTGCGTCTAATCATAGAAACCCTACAGTACAGAAAGAGGCCATTCGGCCCATCGAGTCTGCACCGACCACAATCCCACCCAGGCCCTACCCCCATATTCCTACATATTTTACCCAATAATCCCTCTAATCTACGCATCCCAGGACACTAAGGGGCAATTTTAGCATGGCCAATCAACCTAACCTGCACATCTTTGGACTGTGGGAGGAAACCGGAGCACCCGGAGGAAACCCACGCAGACACGAGGAGAATGTGCAAACTCCACACAGACAGTGACCCAAGCCGGGAATCGAACCCGGGTCCCTGGAGCTGTGAAGCAGCAGTGCTAACCACTGTGCTACCGTCCGCCCCACTGTGCTACCGTGCCGCCCTGCTGAATGGAGAGTAAGTCGTTCAAGGCACACAGGTAGAGAGGGAACTCTATAACACCTCTCCCATCACCCATGGCACCTTCCCAAGCAATCGCAACCTGCCCCTTCACCATCTTCTATGCTCACCATCCAGAGTCCGAAACACTCATTCCAGGTTAAGCAGCGTTTCACTTGTACCTCTTTTCAATTTGGTCTATTGCATTCGCTGCTCCCAATGTGGTCTCCTCTATATCGGAGAGACCAAGTGTAGACTGGGCGATCGCTTTGCTGAGCACCTTCGGTCTGTGCGCAATCAGGACCCTGACCTTCCGGTTGCTGCCATTTTAACACACCATCCTGCTTCCTGTGCCCACATGTCTGTCCTTGGCCCTGCTGCAATGTTCCAGTGAAGCTCAACGCAAACCGGAGGAACAGCATCTCATCTTCCGGCTGGACACTTTACAGCCTTCCGGTATCAACGTCGAATTCAACAACTTCAGATGATTCGCTCGACCCCACCTCGGCCCCTCTGTTTTCATTTATTTAATTTTTAACTGTTCTCTCCCATCTTTTATTTCTTTATTGTCTTCATTTTTCTTTCCTCCCTCCACTCTTCCCCCCCACCCACACTTTTTATCCCCTCTTTTCTTACCTTTTCTCCCCCTGTACTCGTTGGAGTTTAGAAGGCTGAGGGGGGATCTTATAGAGGCATATAAGATAATGAAGGGGCTGGATAGGGTAGAGGCAGAGAGATTCTTTCCACTTAGAAAGGAAACAAGAACTAGAGGGCACAGCCTCAAAATAAGGGGGAGTCAGTTTAGAACAGAGTTGAGGAGGAACCTCTTCTCTCAGAGGGTGGTGAATCTCTGGAATTCTCTGTCCATTGAAGCAGTGGAGGCTACCTCGTTAAATAAGTCACAGGTAGATACATTTCTGATCAATAAGGGAATTAAGGGTTATGGGGAGCGGGCGGGTAAGTGGAACTAAACCACTATCAGATCAGCCATGATCTTATTGAATGGCGGGGCAGGCTCGAGGGGCTAGATGGCCTACTCCTGCTCCTATTTCTTATGTTCTTTGCTTCTCTTTTCCCCCTTTTTCTCAATTTTACCTCTCTCCCACCCACCTCCCCCCTCCTCCCCACATCTTCATCTGTCACAGTTTACCCTCTGAGTTCAGCTTCTCTGCCGTTTGGCCATTCACACCCTTTATTCTCTCTGTGGGCTGCCATTAGCAGCCTTTCCCCTGGTTTCTGTGGCTATGACTCATCTTTCATTCCCTCCCCCTGCAGTATAAATATCTCCCACTTTCTCTGCCTTTTAGCTTTGACAAAGGGTCATCTGGACTCGAAACGTCAGCTCTTTTCTCTCCTTACAGGTGCTGCCCAGACCTGCTGAGATTTTCCAGCGTTTTCTCTTTGGTTCTATAAAGATGAACATATTGTGGGTGATATGAAATGTTCTGTAGCTGTGCTGTTACTCAGTTACCGACCCATACAGAACATCCGCGCAGAATACAAGTGCAACACTTCCCTTCCTAAGTTTAAAGTTTATTTATTAGTCACATGTAGGCTTACATTAACACTGCAATGAAGTCACTGTGAAAATCCCCGAGTCGCCACACTCCGGCGCCTGTTTGGGTACACTCAGGGAGAATTTAGCACGGCCAATGCACCCCTAACCAGCACGTCTTTCTGACTGGTTTTGCCTTGGAGCCCGTGATCTCTGAACCAATTATCTCAGCATTGGTAGCTGCGCCTACAGTTTTGTGGGCCCGAAGCTCTTGAAATTCCTCCCTAAAACTCTCTCTCCTCCTTTAAGACACCCCTTAAAACCTACCTCTTTTGGTCACTTGTCCTCAGTGTCAATTGTTTCCTATTTTCATAAAATCATAGAATCCCTACAGTTCAGAAGGAGGCCATTCGGCCCATTGAACCTACACCGACAACAATCCCACCCAGGCCCTATCCCAATAACCCCATGTGTTTACCCTGCTAATTCCCCTGATACTACGGGACAGTTTGGCATTTAGCCAATACACCTAACCCGCACATCTTTGGACACTAAGGGTCAATTTATCATGGCTAATCAAGCTAACATGCATACATTTGGACTGTGGGAGGAAACCCACATGGGAGAACGTGCATACCCCACACAGGTAGTCATAGAGGTTTACAGCATGGAAACAGGCCCTTCGGCCCAACTTGTCCATGCCATCCCTTTTTTTAACCACTAAGCTAGTCCCAATTGCCCGCGTTTGGCCCGTATCCCTCTATAGTCATCTTACCCATGTAACTGTCTAAACGCTTTTTAAAAGACAGAATTATACCTGTCTCTACTTCTACCTCTGGCAGCTCGTTCCAGACACTCACCACCCTCTGTGTGAAAAAAATTGCCCTTCTGGACCCTTTTGTATCTCTCCCCTCTCACCTTAAACCTGTGCCCTCTAGTTTTAGACTCGTCTACCTTTGGGAAAAGATGTTGACTATCTAGCTGATCTATGCCACTCATTAAATTATAGACCTCTAGAAGATCACCCCTCAGCCTCCTACGCTCCAGAGAAAAAAGACCCAGTCCGTCCAGCCTCTCCTTACAACTCAAACCATCCTTTACTAGGATCCTGGTAGCATCCTAGTAAATCTTTTCTGCACTCTTTCTAGTTTAATAATATCCTTTCTATAATAGGGTGATCAGAACTGTACACAGTAATCCAATGTCTTGTACAACTTCAACAAGACGTCCCAATTCCTATATTCAATGTTCTGACCAATGAAACCCAGCATGCCGAATGCCTTCTTCACCACCCTGTCCGCCTGTGACTCCACTTTCAAGGAGCTATGAACCTGTACCTTTAGACCTCTTTGTCACCCGAGACCAGAATTGAACCCAGGTTCCTGGCGCTGTGAGGCAGCAGTGCTAACCACTGTGCCACCCGTTTTACAGAGAGAGGAGACAGAAAGGTGTACTGGAAACGCAGGCGCTTCTCATGGGACTAAAAGATTGAAGGTGCGATAACCCACTTGTTAACTGCGGTCAAAGGAAACAAGCTCAGACAGTAGGGAGTTGCCTGTGTTTGCTAAGAATGTGTTGCTGACTCTCAGCTGATACAGCAGAGACTCCAGAATTGCAACATTCCATTCCCGATCACAGGCATGATGGGAAACAGCTGGGAACACAAGTCCATCAGCTGGTGGTCCGCATTTAGCATCCGTGAGGCCCTGTGGGGTTTGATTTGATTTATTATTGTCACATGTATCAGGACACAGTGAAAAGTATTGTTTCTTGCGCGCTATACAGACAGAGCATACCGTTCGTGTGGTACATGGTACAGGGACGGCACCGTGGCACGGTGGTTAGCACTGCTGCCTCACAGCGCCGGGGACCTGGGTTCAATCCCGGCCTCGGGTCACGTGTGGAATCTGCGTGTTCTCTCCGTGTCTGCGTGGGTTTCCTCCGGGTGCTCCGGTTTCCTCCCACAGTCCAAAGGTGTGTGGTTTAGGTTGATTGGCCATGCTAAATTGACCCAAGTCTCGGGGGATTAGCAGGGTAAATGTGTGGGGTTACGGGGATGGGGTGGGATTGTTGTCGGTGCAGGCTTGATGGGCTGAATGGCCTCCTTCTGTACTGTAGGGATTTTATTCTACATAGGGGAGAAGGAAAGGAGAGGGCGTAATGAGGGTGTTACAGTTATAGCTAGGGTGTAGAGAAAGATCAACTTAATGCGAGGTAGGTCCATTCAAAAATCTGACAGCAGCAGGGAAGAAGCTGTTCTTGTGTCGGTTGGTACGTGATCTCAGACTTTTGAATCTTTTTCCCAACGGAAGAAGGTGGAAGAGAGAGGGCGGGATTTTATGGCCTCGCTCATCTCAAAACCGTAAAATCCTGCCTGAGGTCAAAAGGCCTTCCCCTGCTCCGCCCCTCGCCCGCTAAAATTCCTGTGGCGGACAGGACGGTAAAATTCCAGGCAGAGTGTGCGGGGTGCGTGGGGGTCCTTGATTATACTGCTGCTTTTCCCGAGGCAGGGGGAAGTGTCGACGGAGTCAGTGGATGGGAGGCTGGTTTGCGTGATGGACTGAGAGGCTGTGGCTTTAGAGGGTCAAGGTTCATCCCAAGCAGCTCTTTGATGCAGGGATCCATGGGCTGTCCCCAGGGGCCCACACCGAGGTAGACCTCAACATCTGCTGGATGACTACCAAGTTGGTGAGAGACATCTCTCGGTCTGCCCAAGATTCTGCCAAGGGAGGCGATGGCCTAGTGGTACTATTGCTAAACTATTAATCCAGAAACTCAGCTAATGTTCTGAGGACCTGGGTTCGAATCCAGCAGATGGTGGAATTTGAATTCAATAAAAAAACATTTTAAAAATATTCATTCGTAGGACATGGGTGTCGCTGGCTGGCCAGCATTTATTGCCCATCCCTAGTTGGCCTTGAAAAGGTGGTGGTGAGCTGCCTTCTTGAATCGCTGCAGTCCACGTGCTGTGGGTTGACCCACAATGCCGTTAGGGAGGGAATTCCAGGATTTTGACCCAGCAACTGCGAAGGAACGGCCGATATATTTCCAAGTCAGGATGGTGAGTGTCTTGGAGAGGAACTTGCAGGTGGTGGTGTTCCCATGTATCTGCTGCCCTCGTCCTTCTAGATGGAAGTGGTCGTGGGTTTGGAAGGTGCTGTCTAAGGATCTTTGGTGAGTTGCTGCATCTTGTAGATGGTACACACTGCTGCTACTGAGCGTCGGTGGTGGAGGGAGTGGATGTTTGTAGATGTGGCACCAATCAAGCGGGGCTGCTTTGTCCTGGATGATGTTGAGCTTCTTGAGTGTTGTTGGAGCTGCACCCATCCAGGCAAGTGGGGAGTATTCCATCACACTCCTGAAACTAAGAATCTACTGATAACCATGAAACCATTGTCGATTGTCGGAAAAACCCATCTGGTTCACTAATGTCCTTTAGGGAAGGAAATCTGCCGTCCTTACCCGGTCTGGCCTACATGTGTCTCCAGAGCTACGGAAATGTGGTTGACTCTCAACTGCCCTCCAAAGGCAACTAGGGATGGGCAATAAATGCCAGCCAGCTGGCAATGCCCATGTCCCATGAATGAATTAGAAAATAGTGCCAAGAGCTATCGACAACCATGAGTTGCAGAATGGCACATTCCAAGGTCCAGGACTTGAGGGATGCACTAAAGCTTGGGGCAGCTTCCGCAGAGGCGTAATGGGGCAAGGTCAATGTCTAAGACCTTTCAGCCCTGGTGCACCAAGGAGGGGGGAATTACATACAACCCCTCCCAGGCTGTATGACTCACACTGAATGTATACACTGAATATCACATGTACCACAATTGTATTGAAGTACCTTAGTGTGAAACTGGATCAATGTCGACAACCTGAATATCATTGCACTCTGCGTGACGGCCATTCTGAAATGTTTATAATGTTCTTTCAGATATTTTATGAATAAGGTATATTTTTGCAACAAAAAAAATTCCTGCCGTTTGTGGGAATTCCGTTCCCACGATTTCTTACAAAGTGTGAAATAAGACCATAAAATATAGGAGCAGAATTAGGCCACTCGGCCCATCGGGTCTGCTCCGCCATTCAATCATGGCTGATCAGTTTCTCAACCCCATTCTCCCGCCTCTTCCCCGTAACCTTTGATCCCCTTTACCAATCAAGAACCGATCTATCTCTGTCTTAAATTGCAAACGGCGAACTTGCGCATGTGCAGAATTGGCGCACGTGCAGAGTGCACTTTGTGGGAACGACGTAGGAAAGGTGAGAGTTCAAACATTCTACATCGTGAACGAGTTAAGTCGGAAGGCCACAAACTGCATTTACGTGGACTGCTACTTTAGTTGGGGGGGGGGGAGCGGTAGCACAGTGGTTAGCGCTGCTGCTTCACAGCTCCAGGGACCTGGGTTCGATTCCCGGCTTGGGTCACTGTCTGTGTGGAGTTTGCACATTCTCCTCGTGTCTGCGTGGGTTTCCTCCGGGTGCTCCGGTTTCCTCCCACAGTCCAAAGATGTGCGGGTCAGGTTGATTGGCCATGCTAAAAAATTGCTCTTAGTGTCCTGAGATGCATAGGTTAGAGGGATTAATGGGTAAATATGTAGGGATATGGGGGTAGGGCCTGGGTGGGATTGTGGTCGGTGCAGACTCGATGGGCCGAATGGCCTCTTTCTGTACTGTAGGGTTTCTATGATTTCTATTACGAGCGGTAAACTAATTCACGATGGGGAGGTGTCTCAAAGACGGGAGTTGACTTATAGCCTAACAACCAGATTCAGACCTTTCAGGAGCAAAATTAGGAAACGGTTTTACACAAAAAAGGGTGGGAGAAGTTTGGAATTCTCTCCCACAAATGCCAATTGATGTCCAATCAGTTGTTAATTTTAAAATTGAGATGGATAGGTTTCCGTGAACCAAAGCTATTAAAGGATATGGGGCAAAGATGGGGATATGGAGTTAGGTCACAGATCAGCCATGAATGGCAGAACTGGCTTATGGGGCTGAATGGCCTCCTCCTGTTCCTATGCTGTAGCCTGATTAAATATGGAAAACAGGAGGGGTGTGTCACTATTCTAACGTCCTCCTGGCTAATTTCCCTCTCCAATCTCCGTAATCTTGATCTTATGTAAAGCTCTGCTGTCCGTATCCTGAACTCACACCGAGTCCTGTTCATCCCCCTCCCTGCCCTGTCCTTGGGTGATTGTGCAGGTAATGCGGCACGTGTCACAGCGGTTA
This sequence comes from Mustelus asterias, assembly GCF_964213995.1. Taxonomy (NCBI): domain Eukaryota; kingdom Metazoa; phylum Chordata; class Chondrichthyes; order Carcharhiniformes; family Triakidae; genus Mustelus; species Mustelus asterias. The sequence goes on from NW_027593080.1 coordinate 33,531, forward strand.
ACGCTGCTGCCTCACAGCGCCAGGGATCCGGATTCAATTCCCAGCCTTGGGTGACTGTCTCACTGTCTTTGAGGAGTTTGCACGTTCTCCCTGTGTCTGTTTGGGTTTCCTACGGGTGCTCCGGTTTCCTCCTACAGTCCAAAGAAGTGTAGGTTAAGTGGATGGACCTTGCTAAATTGCCCCTTTGTGTCCTACTTTCTCAGAAGACTAAGGAAATTTGGCATGTCAGCTACGACTCTCACCAACAGTAACAGATGCACCATAGAAAGCATTCTTTCTGGTTGTATCACAGCTTGGTATGGCTCCTGCTCTGCCCAAGACCGCAAGGAACTACAAAAGGTCGTGAATGTAGCCCAATCCATCACGCAAACCAGCCTCCCATCCATCCATCTGTCTACACTTCCCGCTGCCTCAGAAAAGCAGCCAGCATAATTAAGGACCCCACACACCCCGGACATTCTCTCTTCCACCTTCCTTCGGGAAAAAGATACAAAAGTCTGAGGTCACGTAGCAACCGACCCAAGAACAGCTTCTTCTCTGCTGCTGTCAGACATTTGAATGGACCGACCTCGCATTAAGTTGATCTTTCTCTACACCCTAGCTATGACTGTAACACTACATTCTGCACTCTCTCCTTTCCTTCTCTATGAACGGTATGCTTTGTCTGTATAGCGCGCAAGAAACAATACTTTCCACTGTATGATAATACATGTGACAATAGTAAATCAAATCAAATCAAATCAAATGATGTGTAGGTTAGGTGGTTTGGCCATGCTAAATTGGCCACAACAAATGTGACACCACTGTTTAAAAAAGGAGGTAGACAAAAGGCGGGTAACTATAGGCCGATTAGCTTAACCTCTGTAGTAGAAAAAATGCTTGAATCTCTCATCAAGGAAGAAATAGCGAGACATCTGGACATAAATTGTCCCATTGGTAAGATGCAGCATGGGTTCATGAAGGGAAGATCGTGTTTGACTAATTTGGTGGAATTCTTTGAGAACATTACATGTGCAGTGGACAGAGGGGAACCTGTGGATGCGGCGTATCAAGATTTGCAGAAGGCATTTGACAAGGTGCCGCACCAAAGACTGCTACATAAGATAAAGGTGCACGATACGGGTAATGTATTAGCATGGATAGAGGATTGGTTAACTAACAGAAAACAAAGAGTGGGGGTAAATGGGTGTTTTTCTGGTTGGCGGTCAGTGACTAGTGGTGTGCCTCAGGGATCAGTGTTGGGACAGCAATTGTTTACGATTTACATCGATGATTTGGAGTTGGGGACCAAGTGTAGTGTGTCAAAATCCGCAGATGACACTAAGATGGGTGGCAGAGCAAAGTGTGCAGAGGATGCTGAAAGTCTGCAAAGGGATATAGATAGTCTAAATGAGTGGCGAGGGTCTGGCAGATGGAGTACAATGTAGCTAAATGTGAGGTCATCCATTTTGTAGGAATAATAGCAAAATGGACTATTATTTAAATGGTAAAAAATTGCAGCATGCTGCTGTGCAGAGGGACCTGGGTGTCCTTGTGCAAGAATCAAAAGGAGTTGGTTTGCAGGTGCAGCAGGAAATTAAGAAGTCAAATGTAATTTTGTCCTTCATTGCTAGAGGGATGGAGTTTAAAAACAGCGAGGTTATGTTGCAGCTGTAAAAGGTGCTGGTGAGGCCACACCCGGAGTACTGTATACTATATACTGCCGCAGGGATCGGTACTGGGGCCTCAACTATTTACCATTTATATAGACGATCTGGAGGAGGGGACTGAGTGTAGGGTAACAAAGTTTGCAGACGACACAAAGATAAGTGGAAAAGTGAATCGTGTGGAGGGCGTAGAAGGTCTGCAGAGAGATTTGGACAGGCTGAGTGAGTGGGCGAGGATCTGGCAGATGGAGTATAACGTTGACAAATGCGAGGTTATTCACTTTGGAGGAAATAATAGCAAATTGGATTATTAACTAAATGGAAAAAAATTACAACATGCCACTGTGCAAAGGGACCTGGGGGTCCTTGTGCATGAGACGCAAAAACCCAGTCTGCAGGTGCAACGGGTGACCAAGAAGGCAAATGGGATGTTGGCCTATATCGCAAGAATATAAAAGCAGAGATGTCTTGCTGCATCTATACAGGGCATTAGTGAGGCCGCAGCTGGAATACTGTGTGCAGTATTGGTCCCCTTATTTGCGGAAGGATATATTGGCCTTGGAGGGAGTGCAGAGAAGGTTCACCAGGTTGATACCAGAGATGAGTAGGTGGAGGATGCGGTCAAGAAGGCGTATGGCGTACTAGCCTTCATTAATCGAGGGATTGAGTTTAGGAGTCGGGAGATAATGCTGCAGCTTTATAGGACCCTGGTTAGACCCCACTTGGAGTACTGCGCGCAGTTCTGGTCACCTCATTACAGGAAAGATGTTGAAGCCATTGAAAGGGTGCAGAGGAGATTTACAAGGATGTTGCCTGGATTGGGGGGCATGCCTTATGAGGATAGGTTGAGGGAGCTTGGTCTCTTCTCCCTGGAGAGACGAAGGATGAGAGGTGACCTGATAGAGGTTTACAAGATGTTGAGGGGTCTGGATAGGGTGGACTCTCAGAGGCTATTTCCAAGGGCTGAAATGGTTGCTACGAGAGGACACAGGTTTAAGGTGCTGGGGGGTAGGTACAGGGGGGATGTCAGGGGTAAGTTTTTCACTCAGAGGGTGGTGGGTGAGTGGAATCGGCTGACGTCGGTGGTGGTGGAGGCAAACTCGTTGGGGTCTTTTAAGAGACTTCTGGATGAGTACATGGGATTTAATGGGATTGAGGGCTATAGATAGGCCTAGAGGTGGGGATGTGATCGGCGCAACTTGTGGGCCGAAGGGCCTGTTTGTGCTGTGGCTTTCTATGTTCTATGTTCTATGTTCTATGAGGGGTGTTGATTATGAGGAGAGACTGAGCAGATTGGGTTTGTACTCGTTGGAATTTAGAAGGCTGAGGGGGGACCTTATAGAGACCTATAAGATAATGAAGGGACTGGATAGGGTAGAGGCGGAGAGATTCTTTCCACTTAGAAAGGAAGCTAGAACTAGAGGGCACAGCCTCAAAATAAAGGGGGGTCAGTTTAGGACAGAGTTGAGGAGGAACTTCTTCTCTCAGAGGGTGGTGAATCTCTGGAATTCTCTGCCCACTGAAGTGGTGGAGGCTACCTCGTTGAATATGTTTAACTCACGGATAGATGGATTCCTGATCGGTAAGGGAATTAGGGGTTATAGGGATCAGGCGGGTAAGTGGAACTGATCCACTTCAGATCAGCCATGATCTTATTGAATGGCGGGGCAGGCTCGAGGGGCTAGATGGCCTACTCCTGCTCCTATTTCTTATGTTCTTATGTTCTTATGTATGCAGTTTTGGTCTCCTTACTTGAGAAAGGATATACTGACACTGGAGGGGGTGCAGAGGAGATTCACTAGGTTGATTCCGGAGTTGAGAGGGTTGGCTTATGAGGAGAGACTGAGTAGACTGGGGCTATACTCATTGGAATTCAGAAGAATGAGGGGAGATCTTATAGAAACATATAAGATTATGAAGGGAATAGATAAGATAGAAGCATGGAAGTTGTTTCCACTGGTGGGTGAAACTAGAACTAGGGGGCACAGCCTCAAAATAAGGGGGAGCAGATTTAGGACTGAGTTGAGGAGGAACTTCTTCACACAAAGGGTTGTGAATCTGTGGAATTCCCTGCCCAGTGAAGCAGTTGAGGCTACCTCATTGAATGTTTTTAAGACAAGGATAGATAAATTTTTGAACAGTAAAGGAATTAAGGGTTATGGTGAGCGGGCGGGTAAGTGGAGCTGAGTCCACGAAAAGATCAGCCATGATCTGATTGAATGGCGAGCAGGCTCGAGGGGCCAGATGGCCGACTCCTGCTCCTAGCTCTTATGATCTTATGTTCTAAATTGCCCCCTCGTGTCCAAGGATGTGTAGGTTAGGTGGATTGGCCATGCTAAATGGCCCTTTAGTGTTCAAAAGGTGTGTAGGTTAGATGGATTGACCATGCTAAATTGCCCCTTAATTTCCAAGGATGTGCAGGTTAGGTGGATTGGCCATGCTAAATTGCTCCTGAGTGTCCAAAGATGTGCAGGTTAGGTGGATTGGCCATGCTAAATGGGTTACAGAGATATTGCGAAGGGGAGGGGAAGGGAGAGGGTGGTGGGCCTGAGTACGATGCTCTTTCAGAGAGTTGATGAGCAGTATGGCCTCCTTCTGCATTGGAGTAATTCTATGGATTCGTTATTCTGCTGATCAGAACACTTTGAACTTGCAGTTTGATATTTCACTGCTGTCCCTTGTGGGAAAGATTAAAACAAGCCCTGTTTCTTCACAGTGGGGTAAGTTCCCAGCGGTTTGCCACCACCCCCCCCCCCCCCCCCCCCCCCCACACCCTCCCCACCACTGTACATTTCTCCCTGCTGATGCTAGCTCGAAATCCTGTCAACGACTTTACATATTTATTGCGTGATCTTTTCCCCCCTAAGTCTTTCCCCCAACCCAACACCTCCCGTACCGCACCCTGCCTGCCCCCAACATTCCTGTCCCCAAGAGACTGGTTGGGGTACAGAATTTAAACTCCCCTCGCCGCCCCCCAACCAGCACACGCGCAGACTCTCACGCGTGCACGCAGAGTATTTTATCCTGCATAATGAACAGTTTTGTGGCACGGTGGCACAGTGGTTAGCACTGATGCCGCACAGCGCCGGGGACCCGGGTTCAATACCCGGCTCGGGTCACTGTCTGTGTGGAGTCTGCACGTTCCCCCCGTGTCTGCGTGGGTTTCCTCCGGGTGCTCCGGTTTCCTCCCATAGTCCGAAAGACGTGCTGGTTAGGTGTATTGACCATGCTAAATTCTCCCTCAGTGTACCTGAAACAGGCGCCGGAGTGTGGCGACTAGGGGATTTGCACAATAACTTCATTGCAGTGTTAATGTAAGCCTACTTGTGACACTAATAAATACATTTTTTAAAACATACATGTCAAAATAACGAGACAGTCGGCTACCTTCCGGCAACACGGTTGGCACAGTGGTTAGCACTGCTGCCTCACAGTGCCAGGGACCTGGGTTCGATTCCCGGTTTGGGTCACTGTCTGTGTGGAGTCTGCACATTCTCCCCATGTCTGCGTGGGTTTCCTCCAGGTGCTCCGGTTTCTTCCCACAGTCAAAGATGTGTGGGTTAGGTTGATTGGCCGTGCTAAATTGCCCCTTAGTGTCAGGGGCATTAGCAGGGTAAATATGTGGGGTTACAGGGATAGGGTCTGGGTGGGATTGTGGTCGGTGCAGACTCGATGGGCCGAATGGCCTCCTTCTGCACTGTAAATTCTATGATATCAGTGAAGATTTAGGTTGCATTTGTGGCCTCCCTGGGGTCTATGAAACTCCGAGATTTCAGTACTGCCAAATATTTTGAACCTGCGAAGCACGAAATGAACCTTTCAAAGGGAGGACAGACACCACCTCCACGTCCTGTGAAGCGTTGTCACAGGGGCT
>NW_027593081.1:0-39040 GCF_964213995.1 Mustelus asterias
CGGCAGAAAATGTCTCTCTAAAACCCAGGATCTCAAATGCCTAATTAACTGTTTTCTTAACTCTCCGTACCACCTTCAACAATTTGTGCACACATATCCCCAGGTATCTCTGCTCCTGCACCTCCTTTAAAATGGTAACCTTTATTTTATATTGCCTTTCTTCTTGCTTGCTATTATGAAGTTTGAAATTGTGCCCTGCACACCCAAATCTATTGCCAGAATTTTACCACCTCGCCTGCCCGAGGCTCATAAGATCCTGCCTGAGGCCAATAGAGAATGCTGTTCCTGTATGTCGATAAAATTCCGGCACGTCATTATTATAGATCAAGAAGCGCAGCAATCCAATGGTGAACCTTTGGATACCTCCTCCTGTCTGAAAAACAATTGTTTCTCGTCTCTCAGAGAAATTCGTTTGCTGTGGTCCTTTTTATTCCATGGGCTTCTCCTTTTTAGGCAGTCCCTTAGGTTCGAGGATGATCTGCTTTGACACTGGCTTGATAAATTCTAAGATGGCTGATAAATTCAGTGCATTATCTGCAGCCTCTACTGCATATGGTACAGCTGGTGCTTGAAAGGTTGGGCAGATGGCTTGTTTGGAAGTTTGTATACTCCCTCCAATGCCTCAACTTTGCTTCTGCAGGTTTCCAATTAAGTAGCATTGTGTTTGGTGCATTCCCAAATGAGCCTTTGCCATTTTGGTCACTCACAAACTAAAGTTTCCCTTGAGTCTGTGGGGCTTAACTTCATCAGTGATGCATCGATGACCTCGCCAAAGAATTTCTGCCATCCTCCTGGGAGTCTGTTGCTATGAATGAGTTGAGCAATTGCTCCGGAATCTGGTCTCAGATATACAAGCGACATTTCTGGCCCAGTGCAGCTGGTTTTGAGTGATTAGCAGCTCAAGCGAAACTTTGCTGAGAAACCTGTCATGTGGTGCTTTATAAAATGCCTTTTGAAAATCCCAGTACACCACATTATCCTCATTAACCATCCACGTTGCTTCAAAAAACTCAAATCAAATTCGTTAACCATGATTTTCCCGAAAGAAATCAGTGCTGGTTTTCTTTAATTAATCTACATTTAATTCTGTCCCAGATTATCATTTTTAGAAGTTTTCCCACCACTGAGGTTAAATTGCCTGGATGCATACGGTTTTGAGCCATTCCAGATGATCAGCCAGTATTGTAGCGCCAAGTCTGGTGTCAAGTTTGAAGTGGAGATGCCGGCGTTGGAGCGTCAAGTTTGAAGTCAATTTTAAAGCCTTTAACTTCCATAGTGACTGACCCAAAAGTCTTGTTTGTGATCCGTTAGGAAATCGATATTCTCATTTCTTGCTTTATTCACAATTTCTTGAATTGTCAGCATTTCATAGACGTTCTTTTGCCTTCTTCCTTCAATTCTTTTTTAGATTTACAGAACTGCATGAAGTGTCCTATCTTTCCACATTGGAAATACTCTGTACCCCCTGCCAGGCGATCTTGCTGCAGCATAAGCACCTCAAGATGCCTTTTGTAGCGTTTCCAGCCCTTTTGCTCATTTTGGCAGGTTTTAGTGTGGGTGTGGATGCCACTTTTGGGCCTATCCACCAGAGTTAGCCAAAGCCTTGGTATTTTGACAGATTATTGCCCGAATGTGCTCCCTAACTTTGACCTGTCACGTATATAGAACCACTTTGGGTTGAGGAATGCAATGAATGCTTTTAGAACATTTTCAAAGTCTGAAAAGAGCTCCTCTCTGTCCTGTGTCAGGAGGACATCAGAAATAGGCGAACTAACCTGGCATGCAAACCCAACACTTCTCAATAGTGTTGGAAGTGTTTATTCCACAACTCCCAACGTTGGCTCCTCTGCGGACCTTGAAGATTTTTGAACGTCTGCGGAAAGGTCAGTGACTGCTCGACTGGCAGTTGGATTGCTACTGATTATCAGTTTGCTCTCATCAAGGGAAGTATTCTTATTCTTCCTTTCAAATCTTTTTTCCACCTTTTTCCTTCGGGAAAAAGATACAAAAGTCTGAGGTCACGTACCAACCGACTCAGAGGTAGAGGTAAAGACTCAAGAACAGCTTCTTCCCTGTTGTGCTGTCAGACTTTTGAATGAACCTTGCATTAAGTTGATCTTTCTCTACACCCCAGCTATGACTGTAAGACTATATTCTGCACTCTCTCGTTTCCTTCTCTATGAACGGTATGCTTTGTCTGCATAGGCGCAAGAAACAATACCTTTCACTGTTAATACATGTGACAGTAATAAATCAAAAATCAAATCAAAGAATTTCTCTTCCAATTTCTCCTTGTAGATGTGTTACCAATGGCACCAAATCAGTGTTAGATTGATGTCTCTACCTCTGCTACCATGTTTTGTGGCTTACTTCATGGCCTAATTTATACTGGGAGGGGTTCCCTCTATGCATGGGGCCTTATGTTTGACTGGGGTAGATTTCTTCAAAATTATTTTATTTGCATGATAACCTCCTAGTTAAGTGCATCTCTCGTGTGTGCGCTATTCCATCGTGTCCTTATGATCTCCAGCACATGACTCTGATGTCACTGTTACGTCATGACACACATCAACATCTCATGAGCACAACTATTAACCTACTGTGCTACAACAGGTACAGACAAAGCCCGAAGGCTGACCTGGAAATCTAATTGTCACTCAAACAACAACAAGAGTGATGTTTGGTGAGCATCCTGACAGAAAGATCAAACTTTTTTTTGTTGTTCTCAAAGGAATGGGCAGCTTCTCTCTGGAAGGACCAGCTGGTAAGGTGGCTGTTTGGAACCGCCCAGCCGCTAATCTTCATTGTTTAATATCAGGTTAATTTAAAATAACATTTTTGGCCAGTCTGTGCCCACAAGTAAATATCCTATTGGTTGCCTGAGGCTTGGCATTACCAAATTCAAAACATTGGACATAAGATGATCCAGTGCTGGAATAGACATGGACCCACTGAAAGTTGGACTGCCTGGCACAAAACCAGAAGAATGGCCAACCTACCGAGTTCGCGACATTCCGCCTGCAGGATCTCATCCCTCTTTCTCCCTCTGCTGGCTACACATCCCCTGACCAGATTAATTCAATGGTTGAATAACTTAGTCATGTTCCCATGTTCCAAATTAATTGGTAATCTACGTGATAATTTATCTGGGCCAATCACTTCTCATTGATTATCTTTTAAATTTTAGATAAATTTTCTTTGTGAACTTACATGCTTACTTTTCACATTTAGGGCCCTATTTTACAATTTTGATTCCAAGAGCTGGGCAGACTTGAAACTGAGTGTTTCAGATCCGACTTTTAGACTTGTTCTCAGGCGCCTCCATACGCACTCTGCCTGCAAAAATATCAGCGATTCCGAATTGCGTTGCGGAAGCCTGTCGGTGGGGCTTAACGCGCCCGAAACCCTGCAGCTCCGATTGGCCGGTGGGGGGGACGGGGGGGGAGAGGGGAGATGGAGGTGAACAAATGTGGAAGTCATGCAACACTGCTTCCCCCTCGCACATCGACAATCACAGCCCCCCCATGCCCCCCAAACCCCCCAGCCACATGCTCCACACAATCACAGCCCCTGGTAAAGTTGGGGGGCTGTAGCAGTGCTGTCTGCAAGGGCTTTGTGCACATCCTTAGCCTGAAGTGAGCTGCGGTGCTCGGACCCAGCAGCACTGCAAGACCCGAGGTCAGTGCTGAGACCCGGGTCCGTGCTGCAGAACAAACATTGGAGATCGTGCACAGCAACAGCCCCCACCCCCCTCCCTCCCCCCCCCACACACTCGCAGAGCCGCCACCGACCCGGGACAGTGAAATGGCCGCAACAACAGGACACCCGTGAGTAGCAGAGAGCCGTCGGACGCCATGCGCTTACCTCCTCGCCGACCCTCACTGATGAAGCGCCTGATTCAGACTTTTATTCAGCAGGTCCATTACGGCGCGGTTCCGGATTGGCAAACGCGGTGGTAAAGGGGGAAATGCTGATAAAGTTGGGCGGGCAGTTCATTAATTCAATTTAAATGCATGCAAATGCATTTAAATCCCCGTTGTGCCCGTTTTGGGCGTGAAGCGGATCGCCATCATTCCTGGGTTTCGGTAAAGTGGCGATCTGCGCGGATGCAGGTGCGGATCGTGATAATGGCCTCTCACCCGACTTTACCACATTTTCGCGCCCGAAATCGGGCGTGAGGCAATGGTAAAATAGGGCCCAATGTTACCATGGTTAAAATGACATCGTTTTTTGCGGTTTCACCTGTGTCCCTTTAAAAAGATTGATACAGCTAATGTATTAAAATAAGGGATTGCAATGTTTTAAACTTCATTAAAGTCCCCTGATTTCCAATTTAATTCTTATCCTCACTATAACATCACACTAATATCTGCATCAAAGTACCTTTGGGCACCCTTTCAATTTAGCTGACACAAGTTAATGGAGACAGTTCTTTTCATGGGGTTCTCCGTAACCAATTATTTCCTGGGGTCTGTCAATAAGAATATATTTAAATGCCAGGGCTAATGAAATTACTGAATGAGGACAATCTGAACATGACGGCTGAAAATTTAACTTTGCCGATGAACTTTCAACTTAAGGCAATGTTTAGCTACAATTTTAACTGCAATTGTTCCACTTTCAGCTTCATATTAAAAGAGTACTCGACAATCACAAATACAAATGATAGGTTTAGAAAATTTTCAGCACTCTTGGAAACAATTTTCCTGTTCTGCCCAACATATAATAAATTTCACACTCATCTCCACATGATTTCATCTTCATTCGAGAACCCACTTCCAATTAAATCGTATCGAGTAGATTTAGATTGTCACCCATGATGCAATATTTCACAGGCCACGAGTATAGATAGCGCATTTCCAGGCCTTGCACCTTTGATTTGGAAATCAAGCTAAGAGTTACCTCAACCCTTGAAACTCAGGGAAACTCAACCCTTTTGGTCCACTTTCCAACTTGTGACATAGAACAGAGAACTGAAAAAAGGGATGAATGATTTATTAGCTATCGAGCAATGGTTTCCATTTGTGGGTGAGCCCAGATCAAGGGTTATAAACATAAGATCGCCGTTAATAAATCATAGAAAGAAGTTTAAAGGGATTTCTTTACACAGTGAGAGTGGTGTAAGAGTGGAATTCACTGTCATATGGAGTGTTTGAAGCAGAAAGAGCAAATGGCTTTAAGTTGAGGCTTACTTTATCCCAGATAGTGTTGAACTTCGAGAGTGTTTTTGGAGTTGCACTCATTCAAACAAGTGGAGAATATTTCATCACGCTCCGAACTTGTACCTTATAGGTGGTGGACAAGCTCTAGGAATGCAGAGGTGTTATTCACTACAGAATTCCCAGCCTTTAACCTGCTTTTGTGGCCACAGTATTTATATGGCTGGTCCAGTTCAGTTTCTGGTCAATAGTAACCCCAGGATGTTTTTGGGGGGATGGTAATGCCGTTGAATGTCCAGGGGAGATGGTTAAATTCTCTCTTGTTGGAGATGTGCATTGCCTGGCACTTGCATAACTTGTAGCTTCACCAGGTTGACAGCTCATTTTAAGCATGGCTGATGCTGTTCCTGGTATGCTCTCCTGCACTCCTCATTGAACTAGAGTTGCCACCTTGGCTTGATGGTGACAGTGTAGTGAAAGATATACGAAGTCATGAGTACTCAGACTTTGGTTGAATTCTACTGCTGCTGCTGAAGGTGCACGAATACTTTTTTAAAAAATTCATTCATGGGACATGGGCGTTGCTGGCTGGCCAGCATTTATTGCCCATCTCGAGTTGCCCTTGAAAAGGTGGTGGTGAGCTGCCTTCCTGAATCACTGGAGTCCATGTTCTATGGATTGACCCAAAATGCCGTTAGGGAGGGAATTCCAGGATTTTGACCCAGCGACTGCGAAGGAACAGCAATATATTTCCAAGTCAGGATACTGAGTGGCTTGGAGGGGAACTTGCAGGTGGTCGTGTTCCCAATTATCTGGGAACAAATAATTGTCCTTCTCGATGGAAGGGATTGTGGGTTTGTAAGGTGCTGTCTAAGTATCTTTAGTGAATTGCTGCAGTGCATCTTGTAGATAGTACACACCGCTGCTACTGAGCATCAGTGGTGGAGGGATTGAATGGAGGCACCACTTATGGATGCCCAATTTTGATGTTAGATTGTTTTGACTCTATCCCATTTAGCATGGTGGTAGTGGCACACCACATGAGGGACAGTATCCTCATATGAATCTGGGACTTTGTATCCATAAAGACTGTGCAATATTCTCCCGTCAGTACTCTTGTGGACCGATGCACCTGTGACAAATGGGGGGTGGGGGCGGGGGGCTCAAGTATGTTTATCCCTCTTGTCGGTTCCCTCACCACCACCTGCTGCAGTTTGGAAGATACATCCTTCATGACACAGCCTGCTCATTCAGTGGTGTTATCAAGCAACTCTTGGTCTTTGAAGTTCCCCACCCTGAATACATTCTCTGCCCTTGCTGCCCTCAGTGCCTCTTTCAACTATTGTTCAACATGGAGGAGTGATGGTAATCAGCAGGAAGTTTCTTTGCTCCTGTTTGGCCTGATGGCATGAGATTTCAGGGGCTCCGAAGTCAATGTTGACTCCCAGGGCAATTTCTTCCTGGCGGTATAGCACTGTGTCCCTGCCTCTCATGCAGAGCAGGTATAAGGATCAGCTGATAGTGAAGTGATGAATTTGGATAATATTTACACAAACAAATGCTGGAGCTGTGTATAGCAGAGGGATAATCTAAAATTGACCATTTATAAAGGGAAAAAGATAGGGGGAAACTTAGACAAAAGGTTCATAATTAAAGAAGGAGCTCTGATCAAAAATCAAAAAAATAGTTCCAAGGTATATTGCAAAATGTGAGCAATAAACCAAGGGAATTAATTTTACATGAAATTCTAGACTCTAGCATTTAAAAAGTCTGATTATAAACTAGATAAGAATCAGATACAATACATGCAGACGAGAGAGAAAATTTGCCACCTCTGCACAACTTTTCCAAAGGTGGCTTCTCAGGGATGACAGCCACCCACCTAGTAGTGGTGGGCAGTCAATAAGGGTGATTAAGCAGGTACAGAGAAATCTATTGCAATTTGTCAGAAGCCCATGGGCCATACACAGGGTCAGCACCTCATGGAAGCTGATGAGCTATTGTCTATAGCAACAGACATTAAAAAGGGAATCAGAAAAGAGGAAGTCAAGCATGGTCAATGACCTACCATACTTTTAGCAGATCTCTCAGATTGGGAGTGCTGAGAGAGGGAGGGAATGGGATTTATAGTGGGGTTCATTCTGAGCTGCAATGAGTGCCACATTCATCTCAGCATTCCATGGGCAGTCCATTCCCATGCGAGGGTCAGCACTGCCTCAGGGAACTCTGACACACAGTCACACATTTCCTTTGCTGGTCCACAAGCACTGTTTATTTGTGGCCCTCGAGGCTCGGCATCTCCAGCCAGGGGTTGAGCTTGGCTGGAGCGTTCCTCTGTCCTTTGATAGGCACTGCCAGATCAGACATTGCCTCTATCATCTGCTCCTGTTGATGACGTTATGACGTGACAAGACGAGAGTATATGGTGTTCCGACTGATATAGTGTCGATAGAGGACTGGCTAATTAACAAGAAAGTCAGAATAAATGTGCCATTTTCAGATTGGCAAACTGTGACTAGTGAAGTGTTGCGGGGTCAGTCCTGGGACTCAACTACTTCGGACTTAAAAGGAAAGTTCAACTGTATTGGAGCCAAATTTGCTGATGATACAAAGGTAGGTAGGAAAACAGTTGTGAGGAGGATACAAAGAGTTTATAAAGGGATATCAAGAGGTTAAGTGAGTGGACAAAAAATGACAAATGGAGTGTAATGTAGGAAATATGAGGCTGTCCATTTTGGCAGGAAGAATAGAAAATTTTATGAGGAAAGATTAGACAGGTTGGGCCCGTATGCATTAGAGTTTAGAAGAATGTGGGATGATTTTATTGAAATGAATAATTTCCAAGGGAAATTGACAGGGCGGATACAGAGATGGTTCCTCAAAAGGATATCCTAGAACTGGGACACAGTTTAAAATTAAGAGATTTCTCATTTAAAATGGAGATGATTCGTTGTTTTTCTCTCACAGGATGGAGGGAATTTGGTGAAGCTGACAGGATGTGCTCCTTTCCTTTTCTACCTTTCCTCAGAAAGAAGAACAGCAGGCAGCGTTGGTAAGTAAGACCTAGTGAGTATTTCTACTGTCCTTAATTTGCAGATGACACAAAGATAGATAGGAAAGGAAGTTGTGAAGAGAACATAAGGAGTGAGCACAAATCTGGCATATGGAGTACAATGTGGGAAAATGTAAAATTACATATTTTGGAAGGAACAATAAAAAAAGCACATTATCGAAATGGTGAGAGATTTCAGAGCTCTGAGGTGCTGAGGGATCTGGGTGTCTTAATGCATGAATCACAAAAGATTAATATGCAGGTACAGCAAGTAATTAGGAAAGTTAATAAATGTGTACATGTCCCTTAACAGTAATCACATGCTTGAGTGGCATATAAAGGAAGGAATAATGGGAGTTATGACAATAATCATGGAGGATTTTAATTTACACACTGACTGGAAAAATCATGTGGACAAAGGTAGCCCAGATGAGGAGTTCAGCAAATGTTTTTGGGAGTTTCTTCGAGCAGACATTGAAGAGCCAACCAGAAAGCAGTCCACACGAGACTGGATATTGTGTTATGAGACAAGATTAATTAATGGCCTCATAGTGAAGGCCCCCTCGGTAGCAGCAAACATAATGGGCCCGATTCTCCCATCGCAATGAGCTAGTTTTTTGGCACGTCAGCCATTTCATGGGAATGCATGTGCGTCTCCCATCGCCAGAGAGCAGGTGCAGTTGAGACCACGCTGGAAACCGGCAGGAACACCAAGTAAGTGATTTTAATCTTTTTAACGTAATTTAAATGTCATTATTGGGCCCGGGACTGAATTCTCCAGGCCCAATAGCATCTCCCACACCGCCACACCACATTTCACTCGGCGGGGTTTAGAGTAGCTCCCCACATTCGGGGAACTTGCGAGAGATCCCGCTGGAGTGAAGGGGAGACAATCAGGGCCCCCTCGGGGTTGGTGGCAGGGGGTGATGCTCCCTGGGTATGGGCATCCTGGCAGCGCCAGCCTCTTCCCCCTGGCACTGCCCAGGGGGAACCTTGGCACTACCCACCAGGCATGGGGCAGTGCCAAGGGGTTGGGGCCTATTGTGGGCGGGACCATCGGTAGGGGTTGGCGAGGGTCCCACTGTCACTCTGGATTGGAATCTGGTTGGGACTGGAGGGAGGCCAGCGATTGGGGCGGGCTGGAGGGGGGTGGTTTGCCAGAGGCGTTTGCCTCCCAGGGGTGTCTGCCTCCCGTGGGGGGTGGTCTGCCAGGGTGGGAGGGGTCTGGAGATTGGGGTGCTCCCGGACTGGGGAAAGTTGAAGCTGGCCTGGAAATGTTCATGGAGGTTGTAATCAGGCCGTGGAGTGTTGGGGGGCAACATTGCGAGGGTCCCAGGTTGGCCAGCGATCGAGTTGGCCAGCAAATGGGAGGCTGACAGATCGGGGTCCCTGCGCATGCACAGAGGCCTGGAACTGTCCGACTCTGACGTGAATTGGCCCCGCCCCCCGAGCTTTTAATGATATTCACGATTGTGACCTCTGCAGTGCACAGAGTGTGGGAGATTCGAGTCTGAACTCCCACTCGAAAAACAATCGTTATTTACATCATTGTTCCCGCCAATTCAGCACTTAGTATTTTTTGGGGAGAATTGGGTCCAATGATTGAATTTTACTTTGAGTTTTAGGGAGAGAATGGGTCTAAAATTAATATTTTAAACTCAAGTGAAAGCAATTATGAAGGCATGAAAACAGAGCTAGCTAAAATGAACTTGTAAATAAGGTTAAGGGATAGGTCAATAGTGACGCAGTGACAGGCATTTAAAAGAATATCTCAGAATACACAGAATAGACAAATTATAATGAGAAATAAAAATTCCAAGGGGAAAAGTTAAAGATAGGATCAACCTGAAAGAAAAAACATATGATTGCACAAGATGGAAGTCAGACGATTGGACAGAATATAAAACACAGCAAAGAATGATTAAGATTAATAAAGGAGGGAAAAAAGTACGAGAAAAAGCGAGCAAATAAGATCAAAGCATGAAGATTCTCTGTAAATATTTAGAGTTAACTTTGAGCATTGGTCCTATAGAAAATGGGTCTGGAAAATTAATAATGATAAATAAGGAGATGGCAGATGAGTTGAATGGACATTTTGCACCAGTCTTCATAATAGAGAATAAAATAATAACATCCCAGATATCGCTGTAAATCAGGAAATGGAAGGGAGAGCGAAATGCAGGAAAATTACATTCACCAGGGAAGTGGCATTGAGCAAATTGCTGGAGCTGCGGTTGACAAGTCCCTGGGTCCTGATGGATTTCATCCAAGGATCTTAAGAGAAATGTCTAGTGAGATAAGTGATGCATTGGTTTTAATTTTCCGACATTTAGTGAAGGTTCCATTCATTTGGAAAATAGTGAATTCAAAAAGGGAGGGAGACAGAAAGCAGGAAATTACAGGCAGGTTAGCCAAACATCTGCCACAGGGAAAAAGTGAGAAGCTATTATTCAAGACCTTAAAGCAGGGCGTTTAGATTAATTCCAGGTAGCCAGGCAGAGTCAACATTTTGAGAGAGGGAAACCATGTTTAATCAATTTATTAGAGTTCTTTGATGAAGTAAGATGTGCTGTGGATAGAACATAGAAATACTACAGCACAGTACAGGCCCTTCAGTCCACAAAGTTGTGCCGAACATGTCCTTACCTTAGCGATTACGAGGCTTACCTATAACCCTCTATCTTACTAACTTCCATGTACTTATCCAAAAGTCTCTTAAAAGACCCTATCGAATCCGCCTCCACCACCGTTGCTGGCAGCCCATTCCACGCACCCACCACCCTCTCAGTGAAAAACTTACCCCTGACATCTCCTCTGTACCTAATCCCCAGCACCTTAAACCTGTGTCCTCTTGTGGCAACCATTTCTGGCCTGGGAAAAAGCCTCCGACTATCCACTCGATCAATACCTCTCAACATCTTATACACCTCTATCAGGTCACCCCTCATCCTTCGTCTCTCCAAGGAGAAAAGGCCGAGCTCACTCAACCCATCCTCATAAGGCATGCTCCCCAACCCAGGCAACATCCTTGTAAATCTCCTCTGCTCCCTTTGTAAGGCTTCCACATCCTTCCTGTCATGAGGCGAACAGAACTGAGCACAGTACTCCAAGTGTGGTCTGACCAGGGTCTTATATAGCTGCAACATTATCTCATGACTCCAAAACTCAATTCCTCGATTGATGAAGGCCAGTACACCATACGCCTTCTTAACCACAGCCTCAACCTGCACAGCTGCTTTGAGCGTCCTATGAACTCGGAACCCAAGATCCTTCTGATCTTCCACTCTTCCAAGAGTCCTAGCATTAATATTATATTCCACCATCCTATTTGACCTGCCAAAATAAACCACCTCACACTTATCTGGGTTGAACTCCATCTGCCACTTCTCCGCCCAGTCTTGCATCCTATCAATGTCTCGCTGCAACTTCTGACATCCCTCCACACTATCCACAACACCTCCAACCTTTGTGTCATCAGCAAACTTACCGACCCATCCCTCCACTTACTCCCTAAAAAGAGGTCCCTCCACTTACTCATCCAGGTCATTTATTTTTTTTTTAAATCACAAAGAGTAAGGTTCCCAGAACAGATCCCTGGGGCACTCAACTGGTGACCGACCTCCATGCAGAATATGATCCATCGAAAAAGGAAACCGGTGGATACTGGACCTAAGAATTCCAGAAGGCATTTGATAAGGTGTCACATTAAAAGTTAATGCGGAAAATAAAAGGTGATGGTGGGGGTAAGGAGGGAAGTGATGTTAAATATTGGCTTGGATAGAAAATTGGCTGGCTCACAGTAAACAGAGGGTAGGCAGAAATGGGTTATTTTCTGGTTGGCAAGATGTAAAGAATGGTGTGCCACTGGGATCAGTACTGGGGCCTCAAGCTTTTAAAATTTGTATAAATTACTTGGATGAAGTGACCAAAGGTATGGTTGCTAAATATGCTGATGATACAAAGGTAGGTAGGAAAGTGAGATGTGTGGAGGATACAAGATGGCTGCAAAGAGATAAAGATGGTTTGTGTGTGGGCAAAGATCTGACATGGAGTACAACATGGGAAAATACAAAATTGTTCATTTTGATTGGACGAATAAAAAGAAACATAGTACATAAATGATGAGATTGCAGAGCTCAGAGATACAGAGGAATCTGGTGTCTTAGTCATGGTTCACAAAAGATTAATTTGCAGGTACAGCAGGTAATTAGGACAGCAAATAGAATGTTATTGTTTAGTGTGAGGTGAATTGAATACAAAAGTAGGGATGTGATGCTTCAACTGTACAGGGCATTGGTAAGATCACATCTAGAACACTATATGCAGTATTGGTCTCCTTATTTCAGGAAGGATGTAAATGTATTGGAAGCAGTTCAGAGAAGGTTTGATGAAGTAATACTTGAAGTGGGAGGGTTGGACAAGCTCAGCTTGTGTCTGCAGGAGTTTAGAAGAATAAGAGGCAGCTTATTTGAAGCATATAAGATTCTGAGGGATCTTGACAGGGTGGATGTGGAAAGGATGTTTCTTATGCAGGAATCTAGAACTTGGGGGTCACTGAAAATTAATAAAACAATTGAACACTCCAAAAGCCATCATGAATTCAAGAGGTCAAGTTCTATGTCATTATGACTATATGTTTGCCATTTGGGCATCTTGCTCACCTTGCGTTAGGGAGAGAAACAAACTATTCAGCTATTCCATTCTTCACTCCCTTCAAGACACCAGATGAAGCTTTTTGGAATTTTAAAATGGCCTTTGTTCAAGCTGTAGCTCAGCAAACAGCTTTCCACAATGTGGTCGACTGATCCCCAGAACAAAGGAATACAATGGTAATTATATCTTTAGGCTCAGCTGCAAGTAATTAACATGCATAAATCAAGATTGCACACTCATTCAAAAGTAATCAATATCCAATCCTAACTAATAGTTCTGATCACTTCTTTCATTTCCCACAGTGTGTTTAACCAATTACAACTACTCTACACTTGCCTAATTACAATATCCAATCATTAACATGGCACATACACAGAGCTATATTATCAATAAATACATGCTTCTGGTCCTGGACTGTCTGGCACCTGGGTATTTCTTTTGATACCAATCAAGTAAACGAACTCAAATTAACTTAGGGACAAAATTAAAAGGAGCAGCTCCCTAAAAGAAGGGGGAGCAGCTCGAACAAAAAACAAAGTCGAAAGAAAACTTAAAACATCAAATTAAAATGTGATTGTCGGAGTCTATTATACACCCCAGCCCCTGCGGTGCCCAGCGGGCACGGAAGGCGTCAACTGCACCCGCAGACACTGCATGTTCCCTCTCCAGGGACACCTGGCCATGAATATAGCCGCGTTAGAGGGGCAGAGAGTCGGGATGGACGACCCCATCAATCGCCCGCTGCCTGGACCTATTGATAGCTCGCCTTGCCAGGCCCAGGAGCAGGTTCACGAGGAAGTCATCCTCCCGACCCGCCCCCCTCCGCACCAGGCTGGCACCCTGGGTAGTGACTTATGACTCATATCAAAACACACTGCAGTCCTGGGCTGTTATAAGAAGGCAGTGATATATGCAGTTACAGCCTTTTTTGTTGTCCCTCAGAGCCCTTTGTTCATTGTTTTTGCAGCTGTACCTTGCAGCTCTAGCAGTCTCCCAGCCTTTGTTGCATTGAATAATTTTAACCCTTTCAACTTGCCAGGCCCCAGAAGATCACTGAAGACCTTCCTGAATTGTACTCTGGTCCCACTTAGTCTGACAGACAGGACGCCACCTCCCACTCCGAAGAAATCAAATTATTTCTGCAAACTCTTACCGCACCCCAGAAGATCCAGCAAGGCTTTGATGAATTGTGAGTCCACGCTTCCGTAACAGAATTCCGTATTGCTGCTCTTTACTCTTACATACTCGGTAATGATAGTCTGCCTACAGTCACATTAATGGCTAACAAATGCCCTTTAAATTAGCCTTGCCATGTCTCGCTACCACCTCCCGAATATACCTGCCCCCCCTAATTGGATGGCAATCAACAAGGACAAGTCACTAATTGGTTGCCTCATGCAAAGTTTTGCTGAATGCCATGCAACAACCTTGAGTGAAGTTGGGACCCAGGAATTATTCCAATATCAGTTTTGCAACACAGCCGGTAATATCCAACCCTATAAGAATGGAACTGGCAATATTTATAAAAGAGAGTTTAGAGATGGGTGATGTGGACAAAGAAGGGGCACAGACAGTTCTTGGAGTGGCTGGAGCTCAAAGATTTAAAAAAACGTGTTAAATTAGTAGGATAGAACACTGGCAACCAAATTGTGGGAGGGAAATGGAAGAGAAAATCAGAAGTCAGATTAGAGAGATGAAGAGGAAAAACAATTATTGTTCTGGGAGGTCTTCATTACCCACTTATTAATTGAGACAAGGAGAGAAAAAAAAGGGAACTGAAATCCTCAAGTACTTGCAGGACTGAAGATTGGCCAATGCAGAGCTCATTTTTAAAGGGGAAACAGAACTAATTCAGGTAATTACAGCCCAGCTAGCATCACATCTGTGAGAGGGACATTTTTAGAGTGTCTAATTAAGAATTAAATTACTAGCAATGCAGATAAAGGGAAAATAGAATGGGCCAAGATTGATTTCAAAAGGAATGATTGTGCTTGACAAACTTCACAGAGTTTGTTGAGTCGGTTCCAGGTTTGGTCGATGGGGAATTACAGAGAACGAAGTGTAGACTTCAAATATTTTGACAATGTCTCTACAGGAGCTTTCTGTCTCGTAAGATGATTGTTTGAGCCGTGGTGGTCAACTCTGTGTTAAGTATTTCCTGGTGTGGCTTCGAAACCCCATTTGACATGGTAATCTCTGCTGCAATTGCTGTAGTGGAAGACCGAGAAGGTTGAGAAGTTGTACGATTCACTGGCCTCTGTTTTCTCTGGATCCTCCTCTTATCCAGCTGAGCTTTTTGGTTCTGTTCACCTTTTTCAATGCCCTTCCAAACAATCAGCTTCCAGAGGTCATGGAGGTTAGCGAGTGTCTCCCAGTTATCGGCGACAATATCCACCATCATCATATCTTCCTTGCGAGTGTCCTTGTACTGGAGGTATGGACACCTAACAGGCCGTGACCCAGTGGCCAATTCATGGTACAAATGGTCCTTGGCTATACAACTGTCATCCATCTGATAAAACAGCCAGTGCAATTGTTGCAAGTTTAACAATGTGCAGATGTTAATGGAATTGGTATGCTCCAGGTGGTTGTGGAGCCTAGAAATATGAAGCAATCAATAACCAGATATCTTTTGACACAGATCATAGTGGTAGCATGTATGAAGGGATCAATAAAGAAAACAGCTCAATTGAAAAGGCAGGAGAAGTCATCGGTGACTCCAGTAAACAGTTGGAGAGATGGGTGGAACACTGCCTCTAGGGAGAACGCTGTTATATAGGAAGTTGCAGATTCCATAGAAAGCCTACTTGTCGTGGAGAGAGCTACATACTGAATCTACAGTGGAGGATCTTTGGATGGCAACATCCTGGACTCTGACATTTGTCTTCCTGATGCCAATGGTCAAACCAAATCCCTTTCAGATGTCAGAGAGTCTGTTCATTTGCTGCTGACATGTTCCTTGGTATGGAATATTATTGCGGCATCATCAGCATGGAGCAACTCTCTGATGAGACCTTGATGCACCTTTGTCCTGGACCTCAGGTGAATAAGGCTGAACAGCTTTCCATCGGTTCTGGTATATGGGGAGACACTATCTGCAGAGGACATGAAGACAAATGTCAGCAACAAAGAGAAGAATATGCCAGAGTATTGGTTCCAGAACGCAACTTTGTTTGAATCCACTGTGGCTCTCAAAAGGTTCTGATGTTTCAACATCAGAGCTGACCTTGCCGAACATGTGATCATGGAAAGAGGAGATCACTTTGAGCAGCTTCACTCAACAGCCAATTTTCTCCAGCAGCTTAAATTAGACTGCTTCTGTTCACATAGCCGAGTGCCTTTCTGAGATTGATGAAGGTAAGGTATAGTGGTCTCCTTTGTTCATGGCAATTGTCCTGCAGCTGCCACACTGAGAAAATCATGTCAATTGTCGACATTCTAGTTCTGAAACCACACTGGGATTTAGGATAGTGTTCAGCCAGGATCTGCAGGCTGACACGGACAAAATGAGAAAATACTTTTCCCACAATGTCTCAATAGTTGATGAATTCGCTGTGGTTGCCCTTGTTCTTGTACAGAGTCACAATCTTTGCATCACACATACCCTGGGTCACTGCAGTCTCCCTTCAGCTGACACAGAATCTCATACAGGTGCTGCAGAGTACTGGTTTCCCATGCTTGATGAGTATGCCATCAGCACTTGGAGCCTAATCCGTGGCAAGCGAGTCAATAGCTCAATATCCAGCTCTGCCCATGACAGGTAGGCTTTCTATAGATTCTGCAACTTCCTGTATAACAACGTTCTCCTGAGAGTACCAACTCAAGGTAGTGTTCCGCCCATCTCTCCAACTGTTTATTGCAGTCATTGATGACGTCTCCTGTGGCTGAAGACAAGGCTGGCAAAAATACACTTTACACATTTGCCAGCAGATGGTGAAACATAATAAACCATTCATCGATGGTGAAGTTATCAAGGACGCTTCGACAGTTGCTGCTGACACCTTGGCCAAAGACTTTAAAAATAAAGATGAAATTATGACAGCTATCAAGAGCGAAGGGTGGAATTGTTGTCTGAGGACATCTCAGCAAATTAATGTCGACTTATCATGCTGTGAATGTTTCTCACTGCAGTTTGATGAATCAGGAGTTATGACAGATATGGTCCAGCTGATTGAATGCAATGTGACCAAAAACAAAGACTCAACAACAAAAGTGGACTTTCTCACTCTTTTGCCACTCCACTCAAAGGGAGGACAAGAAGCGAGGATATTTACAACAAATTCAAAACTCATATGACTGAGAAAAACATTCCGATCAAGAAATTGGTTTCTTTCACACCGTGAAAGCGAGGTAGCAATGCAGGCTTTGTGGCACTTTGCACATATGATCCTGAGTTCTCCTTTGTCAATTAGAACTGTGTTATCTATCAACAAGTGGGAGCGAGCTGGGTTATTGACTTTTCTCATGTAATGACAGTTGTTGTCAAGATTGTCAACTCAATTCATGCCAAACATCTGCAAATTTGTTTGTTCAAATTGTTACTCGAGCTTCATGCCACCAATGGTGAGCTCATCCTTCATGCAGAGGTAAGGTGGTTAATTTGAGGAAAAGTCCTCCAGAGAGTTTTGGATCTGCTCCCTGAAATTGTCACCTTTCTTAAATTTGAGGTGTACAGCGACCTGTCAGATAATGCATGGGTTGCTAGACTTGATATTTCTTCTGGATATAAGTGCAAAACTGAATGAACTGAATCACGGACTGTTAGGAGAGACAGAGACTTGTCACACATGATCAGTACAGAGAATGTGTTCAAGTTGAAACTGGGCCTGTGGTCCTCCCAAATAAAGACACAGCCACTGGAGTGTGGTGACGAGGGAATTACTGAGCACTTCCCAAATCTGGAGACAAGGTTCCATCCAAACATCTTTGTCCCCCTGAACAAATTGGAAAACAAATTCAACAGACAATGTCAGGAGTTAGACAAGATTAAACAAATCACTATGCTTGTCTCACATCATTTTCTTCAAGTGTACATTGGAGAACCGACAGCAAAATTTTGGCAGGTGTTTGAACAGAGCAGTGGCCTTGACGTAGAAATCATCACCATGCAAGATGACATAGAACTGAAAATTAGGTCAAGGGGCAAAGACTTTTGGGGATTTGTAAACAGAGACAAGTACCCTTTTCTGACATTCTGTGCACTCAAGGTGAAGGCATACTTTGGTTCACCTGTGAGATGGCTTTTTCCCAGATGAAAATGTCACTGATGCCATCTGATAGGCTGCATGAGACTGGCCATTTCAATCTACAACACAAACATCACAGCACTCCCAGAAAGTCAGAAAAGGTGAGTGTTATGCATGGCATACATTTTAGGGGGTTTTCGTAAAGTCGAATTTTTAAGAGCAGATCTTGTGCTGCATTTAGATTCTGAAAGTGATCTTGTGCTTCAATAGGTTGGAGACCACTGTTGGAGAGTCCTGAGGATTGGGCATGTGTATCATAAACTTCAGTGCTTGCTTGAAACATGCAGTGCATACATTTCACACAGATCTTTTTAGATCTTTTGAGATTATTGCTTAAAATGCTAAAGGTTAAAGTTTATTTATTAGTGTCACAGGTGGGCTTACATTAACACTGCAATGAAGTTACTATGAAAATTCCCTCGTACACACACTCAGGTACGCTGAGGGAGAATTTAGCATGGCCAATGTACCTAACCAGCATGTCTTTCGGACTGTGGGAGGAAACTGGAGCAACTGGAGGAAACCCACAGAGACACGAGGAGAATGTGCAGACTCCACATGGTCACCCAAGGTGGGAATCGAACCCGGGTCCATGGCGCTGTGAGGCAGCAGTGCTAACCACTGTGGCACTGCTGCCTCTGCTGTCTCCATGGCCGATTTGAATTCTGTGAACTTGAATTCATCCAAAATTTTACTGCCCGTTTACTAATGCATGTTAAGTGTCACATCTATTTCTCCTTTGAACACTGACCTGCATCAGCTCCCAGTCTGGTAATGCCTTTATTTCAAAATTAATTTTCTTGTTTTCAAGAGTGGGGAGCGAGCAGGAAAATTGAATTAAAGCCCAAAATAAGACATGAGTGTATTGAATAGTGGAGGACTTTTGAACACAAGGAATAGGAGCAGGAGTACATCTCCAGGGAGGGAGATAAAGAGGGATTTTAAAACGTATTTAGAAAGGTAACGAACAATGGAGAATTGGAACTGGGCAAGTATACAAACATTACTAACAAGATGCGAGGAGTCTGAGGCATGTGCCTCACCTGGAATCTTGTACTGACGTCCTGTCTGAAAGTTACAGGCACTTAAATTAAGATTAACTCCTGGGTTTCCTCTTTCTGATTAACTGTGGCATGTCCTGCCAGAAACTTAACAACGCTGCTATTATATCATACCCTACAGATCTGCCTCAACTTTCTTTCCTGATTTTGACAGTGTGAGGTTGGACATTGCACAGAAAAGTTCCCTTCGTTGCTAGCAACCCAGTGGAGATGTACTCCTGCTCCTATTTCTTGTGTTCAAATCTGTCGATAGGTTTACCCCTCCCTATTTCTATAAGCTTTTCTTCTCTCCAGTGCTGAGATGTGTGTGTTCACCTAATTCTGATCTCTTGCACAATCCTGATTTTCTTCTCTGCACGATTGGTAGTTGATCATTTAGCTGCCAGGATCCTAAACTCTAGAATTAATTCCTAAATCTTTCTGCCTCTCTCTCTCTTTAAGATACTTTTAAAAACCTACCTCCTTGAGCAAACTTTCAGCAGTAGTTGTAATGCCTCCTCCTTCTGTGGTCAGGTCTCAAATTTTGTTTGATAAGCACGACTGTGAAATGTTTTGGGGATTTTACTCAGTTAAAGGTGCTATATAGATGCAGGTTATTGTTAGGCTCAAAGAATTTACAGAGCTAGGGAGGGAGATAAAGAGGGATTTTAAAACGTATTTAGAAAGGTGACGAACAATGGAGAATTGGAGCTGGGCAAGTATACATACATTACTAACAAGATGCGAGGAGTCTGAGGCATGTGCCTCACCTGGAATCTTGCACTGACGTCCTGTCTGAAAGTTACAGGCACTTAAATTAAGATTAACTCCTGGGTTCCCTCTTTCTGATTAACTGTGGCATGTCCTGCCAGAAACTTAACAACGCTGCTATTATATCATACCCTACAGATCTGCCTCAACTTTCTTTCCTGATTTTGACAGTGTGAGATTGGACATTGCACAGAAAAGTTCCCTTACTCCCTTCAGAATTAGAACCATAGGTGCATTGATAAACTGAGTTTCATTAATAATGCTTGCAGGCTTTTCAAGTTAATGTCTAATTCAGCACCATTCTTTCTGACTGGTTACTCAGTTGTCTTGTTAATTAAAATGCATCAGAACATAGCGATAGGAAGAGGATATTGGGATAAATTGCGATACTTGTATGTGCAAAAATGGGGAAGACACATACCAATTTCTCTTCTAGCAAATATTTTTACTGTAAGTGGGTCATGCCAAGTACCAGAATGTTGCACCAGGCCCACAATGTGAAATAATGATGGCAGCGGAGTGAGGTGACTTTGTGCAAGCTGTCCCCAGCATACTCTCTAATTCAATCTTTTACTCTCGTTCTATGCTCTTAAACCTTAACTCTAACACCTTTTAATTGTCTAATAGTGTTCTCTTTGCTGATCTTTCTCTTCACCCTGTCTGGAATCTGCAACACCATATTCTGCAGCCTCTCCTTTCCTTCTACTCTATGTACTCCATGAACGATTCAGAAAGGGTGTCAGTGCAAGGTTCCAGTGAGGCATTTACTTGAGGCTTGTGCAACTTGTCTCTTGTTAGTCATGTATGTATACTTGCTCACCTCCAATTCTCCATTGTTTGTTTTGCGCACGGGAAACAATGCTTTTCACTCTATCCCAATAATAAATCAAAATGTGAATTCTGTTTGATACCACTGCTCTAAAGTTCTGACACTAATTCTGTGCCAAAGTCTGTAGTTTTTGTTACCCACAAGGAAAAATAAATTGCCAGCAAACATTTGGTCGACCTTCCTCAGCTGCAAACCCGCTATCCATTGCAAACACCACTGCAATGCCCAGGTTTGACGGTAATGTGTGTGCACTCTGCTCACAGGCAGCAGCTGGTCCCCAGGAGCCAGCCTACCGGCACGTGCCTCTTTCCCGCGGCGTGTCACCTGGCAACGAGCGTCACACAATAGCGTCGCCTATCCAATAAATAGCGGGGGGCGGGGGGGGGGGAGATTTTACTTCATTCTTTAAAAATGAGGGCAAAAGTAGGAGCAGAAACACCAGCACGTCTGAAGTACAAAATAAGTCACAGTAATTGTATTTGAAATGTTTACTTATTTCCTCCTGTGTGTGAATACTGTTATATTTTCTGGTCTCCATCCCACACCGCCCCCCCCCCCCCGCCCCCCCCCAAGTGTGGGTAATGAGCTGAGCCATTGTGACCGAGCAATAGCGCTGGGCAGGCGGTGATGGGGAGCCGGGACCATCCAGTTCAGTGTCGGCGCTGACCTGACACGTTGTGGCTGAACAATTTTTTGCACTGTATTTTTTTAAAAGAAAGAAAAACAGTTTTGAGGAATCGGTTCGTGTTCCTCATCCTGACTCTCCGTTTCTCGGCGACATCGAGGTTGAATCGTGAGCTTCGCGTGTGTGCGGGCGCGCGCAGTCGCGTTGGCCGACCTGCCGAGCCGCCATGTTGCAGACTCTGTACGAGAGGTCGGGGCTGAAAACGGTGATTGAAACTTTGGCGATATGGTGCGGCTACAAACCGCCCCCCCGGTCTCAGTTTGACATCCTGTACGATTTCATGTACGACTTGCTGTCGTTCCTGTGGACCACGAACCTGGGCATCGACATCTTGCTGATCGCGATTTTGCTAATAGTCTGGGGCCTCGTGGTCTTGATCATGAAATTCGTGGGCAAGTTCATCCAATGGAAGAAGGAGGAGAAGGAAGAATAGCTTCCGTTGGCGGAACGGTCTGCTGGCGGGCAGCTAGAAGTGGACCAAAAATACAAAATTGTTTATTTTGATTGGAAGAATAAAAAGAAACATAGTACATAAATGATGAGATTGCAGAGCTCAGAGATACAGAGGAATCTGGTGTCTTAGTCATGATTCACAAAAGATTAATTTGCAGGTACAGCAGGTAATTAGGAAAGCAAATAGAATGTTATTGTTTAGTTTGAGGTGAATTGAATACAAAAGTAGGGATGTGATGCTTCAACTGTACAGGGCATTGGTAAGATCACATCTAGAACACTATATGCAGTATTGGTCTCCTTATTTCAGGAAGGATGTAAATGTATTGGAAGCAGTTCAGAGAAGGTTTGATGAAGTAATACTTGAAACGGGAGGGTTGGACAAGCTCAGCTTGTGTCTGCAGGAGTTTAGAAGAATAATAGGCAGCTTATTTGAAGCATATAAGATTCTGAGGGATCTTGACAGGGTGGATGTGGAAAGGATGTTTCTTCTTATGCAGGAATCTAGAACTTGGGGGTCACTGAAAATTAATAAAACAATTGAACACTACAAAAGCCATCATGAATTCAATCGGTCAAGTTCTATGTCATTATGACTATATGTTTGCCATGTGGGCATCTTGCTCACCTTGCGTTAGGGAGAGCAACAAACTATTCAGCTATTCCATTCTTCACTCCCTTCAAGACACCAGATGAAGCTTTTTGGAATTTTAAAATGGCCTTTGTTCAAGCTGTAGCTCAGCAAACAGCTTTCCACAATGTGGTCTACTGATCCCCAGAACAAAGGAATACAATGGTAATTATATCTTTAGGCTCAGCTGCAAGTAATTAACATGCATAAATCAAGATTGCACACTCCTCGAACGTGGAACAGTACAGCACAGAACAGGCCCTTCGGCCCACGATGTTGTGCCGAGCTTTATCTGAAACCAAGATCAAGCTATCCCACTCCCTATCATCCTGGTGTGCTCCATGTCTATCCAATAACCGCTTAAGTGTTCCAAAAGTGTCTGACTCCACTATCACTGCAGGCAGTCCATTCCACACCCCAACCACTCTCTGCGTAAAGAACCTACCTCTGATATCCTTCCTGTATCTCCCACCATGAACCCTATAGTTATGCCCCCTTGTAATAGCTCCATCCACCCGAGGAAATAGTCTTTGAACGTTCACTCTATCTATCCCCTTCATCATTTTACAAACCTCTATTAAGTCTCCCCTCAGCCTCCTCCGCTCCAGAGAGAACAGCCCTAGCTCCCTCAACCTTTCCTCATAAGACCTACCCTCCAAACCAGGCAGCATCCTGGTAAATCTCCTCTGCACTCTTTCCAGCGCTTCCACATCCTTTTTATAGTGAGGTGACCAGAACTGCACACAATATTCCAAATGTGGTCTCACCAAGGTCCTGTACAGTTGCAGCATAACCCCACGGCTCTTAAACTCCAACCCCCTGTTAATAAAAGCTAACACACGATAGACCTTCTTCACAGCTCTTTCCACTTGAGTGGCAACTTTTAGAGATCTGTGGATATGAACCCCAAGATCTCTCTGTTCCTCCACAGTCTTCAGAACCCTACCTTTGACCCTGTAATCCACATTTAAATTAGTCCTACCAAAATGAATCACCTCACATTTATCAGGGTTAAACTCCATTTGCCATTTTTCAGCCCAGCTTTGCATCCTATCTATGTCTCTTTGCAGCCTACAACAGCCCTCCACCTCATCCACTACTCTACCAATCTTGGTGTCATCAGCAAATTTACTGATCCACCCTTCAGCCCTCTCCTCTAAGTCATTAATAAAAATCACAAAGAGCAGAGGACCAAGCACTGATCCCTGCGGCACTCCGCTAGCAACCTGCCTCCAATCCGAAAATTTTCCATCGACCACCACCCTCTGTCTTCGATCAGACAGCCAGTTACCAATCCAATCGGCAAACTTTCCCTCTATCCCACACCTCCTCACTTTCATCATAAGCCGACCATGGGGGACCTTATCAAACGCCTTACTAAAATCCATGTATATGACATCAACTGCCCTACCTTCATCAACACACTTAGTTACCTCCTCAAAAAATTCTATCAAATTTGTGAGGCACGACTTGCCCTTCACGAATTCATGCTGACTATCCCGGATTAATCCGCATCTTTCTAAATGGTCGTAAATCCCATCTCTAAGGACCTTTTCCATCAATTTACCAACCACCGAAGTAAGACTAACCGGTCTATAATTACCAGGGTCAGTTCTATTCCCTTTCTTAAATAGAGGAACAACATTCGCCATTCTCCAGTCCTCTGGCACCATCCCCGTGGACAGCGAGGACCCAAAGATCAAAGCCAAAGGCTCTGCAATCTCATCCCTTGCCTCCCAAAGAATCCTAGGATACATTTCATCAGGCCCAGGGGACTTATCGACCTTCAGTTTATTCAAAACTGCCAGGACATCCTCCCTCCGAACATCTATTTCCTCCAGCCTATTAGCCTGTAACACCTTCTCTTCCTCAAAAACATGGCCCCTCTCCTTGGTGAACAAAGAACAAGAACAAAGAACAATACAGCACAGGAACAGGCCCTTCGGCCCTCCAAGCCCGCGCCGCTCCCCGGTCCAGGATTGAATCCTGAATCCAGGATCCCCGCCCAATTTTCCAGCCTATCTACATACCAATATCCTATCCACCGAGCTGTCCCTCACAGCTACGATGCTTTGTTCATTACAACCTATTAACTCACCCCCACCCCCCCATTCCAGACCATGTGATCTCCAGGGAGAGGCGAAAACCCAGAGTGAAAAACCCCAGGGCCAATATGGGGAAAAAAAATCTGGGAAATTCCTCTCCGACCCCCTGAGGCAATCGAAACGAGTCCAGGAGATCACAATGGCCCCGATCGGAAAATGCTTCCCAACCCTAGTCATTTCCACTTCCACGAACACCATATGAATTCCCTGCCCCCGAGACAGGTTCCCAACTATCCGCAGTCTCGCTCTGTACTGGCACCAGCAAGATGATCATAGAATGAAGCCTTGAAATGAGAAACAAGGAACAATTAGCCCGCGCCGCTCCCTGGTCCAAACTAGACCACTCTTTTGTATCCCTCCATTCCCACTCCGTTCATATAGCTGTCTAGATAAGTCTTAAATGTTCCCAGTGTGTCTGCCTCCACCACCTTGCCCGGCAACACATTCCAGGCCCCCACGACCCTCTGTGTGAAGTATGTCCTGATATCTGTGTTAAACCTCCCCCCCTTCACCTTGAACCTATGACCCCTCGTGAACGTCACCACCGACCCGGGGAAAAGCTTCCCACCGTTCACCCTATCTATGCCTTTCATAATTTTATACACCTCTATTAAGTCTCCCCTCATCCTCCGTCTTTCCAAGGAGAACAACCCCAGTTTCCCCAATCTCTCCTCATAACCAAGCCCCTCCATACCAGGCAACATCCTGGTAAACCTCCTCTGTACTCTCTCCAAAGCCTCCACGTCCTTCTGGTAGTGTGGCGACCAGAACTGGACGCAGTATTCCAAATGCGGCCGAACCAACGTTCTATACATCTGCAACATCAGACCCCAACTCTTATACTCTATGCCACGTCCTATAAAGGCAAGCATGCCATATGCCTTCTTCACCACCTTCTCCACCTGCGACGTCACCTTCAAAGATCTGTGGACTTGCACACCCAGGTCCCTCTGCGTCTCTACACCCTTTATGGTTCTTCCATTTATCGTGTAGCTCCTCCCTACATTATTCCCACCAAAATGCATCACTTCGCATTTATCAGGATTGAACTCCATCTGCCATTTCCTTGCATGTTATATGTAGTGCTGACTCCTGGACTGACCACTATCTTATCTTATCAATGTTAAACCTCAAGATTTATCTCCTTGGGCACCCCAGGGCATGAAGGTCCAGATGTTTCACAATTTCTCGAGGCTCAAACAAGTAGTCATGAAGAAATCTCTCTGAGAAACTCAAGAGTCACGAATGTACAGTGAAAATGGACTCATTGCATTTAGGATGACTGAGCGATCTTCAAGGATATTGTATACTCCACTGTGCAAGTAGCCCTTTACCCTTCCTCTCATAAGCATCAAGATTGTTTTCATTGAACCAATGAGGAAATGTAGAGGAAACATCAGCTCGACAGCATTTATCTGAATGACAAGGCATCACTATCCGAGCCTGATGCCGACTGAAACACCCACAGGACGGTTCAAAGTAAGTTCAGAGGGATGCAAGACACTTGGTTGAATCAAAAGACAGACGAACTTCAGTCAAATGCAGACCACAAAGACCAGTAGAGATTCTACAATGCTTTGAAATCTGTCTCCCGACCCCACTCTACTGATTCCTCACTAAGCCACGGGGCCGATGGGTCAACACTGCTCACAGGAAAAAGCCCAAATTTTGGAAAGATGGGCAGAGCACTTTAACCACATCCTCGATCAACCTCCATTCAGCAATGAAGAAACAATCAACCGTTCATCTGATGAACCTCCCACGCTGTTAGAAACGTTGAATGCAATCAAACTCCTGTCAAGCAGCAAAGCTTATTCTCCAATGCATATGACAATCCATATGATCAGAACAAAGAAAACTGAAGTAATGCACTCGCCAGGTATCTCAACCGTAAGGATTCAGTCCATGACCAGAATCTGTCAGCAGTGGATAGGTTCATTGTTCTCGGCAGCATGCTCTCCCCTGAGTTGACTATGCTGACAACAAGACGCATGCAAGGATTACCAAAGCATGTGTAGCCTTCAGTGGACTTTGTATGTCTGCCGACCAAACGGAACGCCTATAGAGCAATTGTCACCCAGTCTGCTCTATTCATGCAAGACTTACACTGCAGACCAGTGCCATGCCGAGAAACTCAACCATTCACTTTCACTCAAGCTGACTTTGGAAATATCTGAAAATCAGATGGCAGAACGAAATACCAGGCACTGAAGTGCTCACCTTGAGCTGGCATGCCAAACATCCAACATCATCATATTGAGACAGTCTCAACTGAGTTGAGCTGGTCATCTAGCCAGAGTACAAAGCAAATCTTCTATGGGGAAATTGATTCTGGGGTGCACTCTCATGGTAGTTAAAGAAAGCACTACAAAGACACTCTGGAGACTTCAATTGGGAATTTTGATTTCAACTTTAACCTCTGCCCCCTGACTGTCTCGAAGTTCTGGCATGTTACTGATGTCTTCCACCGTGAAGACTGATACAAAGTTACTCTGTCATTTCTTTGTCCCCCATTACTACTTCTCCAGCCTCATTTTCCAGTGGTCCAATGTCCATTCTTGCCCCTCTTTTATATATCTAAAAAAACTCTTGCAATTTTCTTTTATATTACGAGCTAGCTTACCCTCATATTTCATCTTCTCCATTCTTTTTTTCATTGTCCTCTGCTTGCTTTTAAAGGGTTCCCAATCTTCTGGCTTCCCACAATTCTTCACCTTACGGTATGCTCTTTCCTTTGCTTTTATGCTATCTCTGACTTCCCTTGTCAGCCATGGTTGCCTCGTCCTCCCCTTAATATGCTTCCTCTTCCTTGGAATGAATTTACGTGTGCCTTCTGAATTATCCCCAAAAGTTCCTGCCACTGTTGTTCCAGTCTTTCTTGCCAGGCTCCCTTTTCAATCAAATCTGGCCAGCAACTCCCTCATGGCCTTGTAGTTTTTTTTTTACTCAATTGTAGCACCGTCATATCTGATTCTAATGCCTCCCTCTCAAACTGCAAGGTGAATTCTAGAATATGTAGTCACTGCCCCCTTGGGGTTCCTTCACCTTAAGTTCCCTGATCAAGTCTGCCTCATTACACATCACCAAATCCAGAAATGCCTGTTCCCCAGTGGGTTCCAGCACAAGCTGCTCCAAAAAAACATCCCATAGACATTCCACAAATTCTTTATCTTGGGGTCTGCTACCAACTTGATTTTCCCAGTCCATCTTGCATGTTGAAATCCCCCCAGATTACTGTAATATTGCCTTTTCTATATCCTGATTTATTTTCGGTCCAACAAGATTCCTGAGTACTGCTAGTACATAACTCCAATCAAGGTCTTTTTCCCTTTGCGATTCCTCAGCTCTACCCACACAGATCCTACCCATCCCTTCCCCAACTTTTTACTAATGATTAATTTTGTTTCTTACCAACAAGGCAACACCGCCTCTTCGACCCATCTGCCTGTCCTTTTGATAGGACACATATTCTTGGATATTCAGATCCCGCCTCTGATCCCCTTGCAGCCACTTATCTGTGATGCCCACAACATCGTACCCTTCAATTACAATGTGTGCTTCCAGCTCATTTACCTTGCTCCATATACTGCGCGCATTTAGGTACAGCACCCTCAGTGCTGTGTTGACTGCCCTTCTTCCCATAGTTGTCCCTTTATCTGTTGTGCCTGAAGTTTTATTCCTGCCAATTTCCATACTCTCTACTCTATGACTAGTTCTGGAAACTTTACTAACTTCTACTGAGCTCTGCCCCTGCCCCTCACGCTCCCCCCTTTACTAGTTTAAAGTCCTTGTGACTTCCCTATTTAGCCTTTCCGCTAGGGTCCTGGTCCCAGATCAGTTTAGGTGGAGCCCATCCCATCAGTACAGTTCTCTCTTGTTGCAAGACTGATGCCAGTTCCCTACAAAATGGAACCCCTCTTCCCCACACCACTCCTTTAGCCACGTGTTTACCTCCCTAATCTTCTTCTCTCTTTGCCAATTCGCATGTGGCTCGAGTAATAATCCAGAGATTATAACCCTTGAGGACCTGTTCTTTAATTTGGTTTCTAGTTCCTGATATTCCCCAAACAGGTCCTCCTGTCTATTCCTGCCCATGTTTGTCACTACATGGACCACAGTAACTGGATCCATCCACCCCCTCCCCCTCCCACTTCAATATCCTTTCAAACCGGTTAGATATGTCCCTTACCCTGGCACCAGGTCGGCAACATACCATGCGGGACTCTTTATCCTGCTTACAAAGGATGCGATCTGTCTCCCTAATTATAGAATCGCCTCCCACTACCACTTTTCTTTTTACTCCCCCCTCTTGAATGGCTGCCTGTGCCACAGCACAGTGGTCAGTTAGCTTATCCTCCCTACAGTCCTTTTCTTCATCCACACAGGGAGCAAGTACCTTGTCAATTTGAATAATGTTCCAGATAGATATTTAAGATACCTATCAATATTTGGAGACTATATATTTTAAATCCCTGAGTAGTAATGTACAGAGGACAGTAAGATGGCACGATCCCAATTTAAGGGGAGAACTATCACTGTCACACTACAGTAGTTATACTTTTACCATGAAAGCTGCTGGAGTGAATCTAAAAACCCATAAAGAAGCTGAACCAGCAAAAAGCACACATGCTGGGCAATAGGTGCAATTTTCCTGGCCTGCTGCACTGAAGTAGCCAGCAGGCTGAGAAATGGCCCTTTTTTTAGAACGTCATCAGCCTCACGCGGGAAATTAGTGTGAGGCTGATTACCATGTGGAAATTCCAATTTCCATATCATGAGTGAGCCTGGATGATACCATTGAGGCTCGTTCATGCTCCCTCTCCACCCACCCCCCAGCCAGCTGAGGTTCCCACCAGCAGGGACTGAAGCTGGTTTCCATCAACAAGGACCAGGCATGATCACTCCGTTGGTGGGGACAGAGACCATTGAGGCTCCCCCCACGCACTCCGGGAGGTCAAGGGGTGGGGTTCCACTGGGAACCCTGGCATTGCTCACCGGACACCTAGCAGTGCCAAGGGAGTGGGGCCTTCTGAGGACGAGGCTGATCGGTAGTGGTGGGGGACCCTGCTGTGCACTCTACATTAGGGATCGGTGGGGTTAAGCAGGAGGAGGGCAATTGGGGCTGGTCATGGGGGGGTGTCGGTTGGGTAAGCCAGCCATTGGAGAAGTCATGGAGGCCGACGATCATGGGGTTTGGTCGGGGAAGCTGGCGATCGGGAGGCCGGCAATTTGGCGGGGTGGGGGGAGGGTGGGGGGGTGGGGGCGCGGGGCGAGGGTGTGCAGTTTGCGTGCTCAATCTCCCCACTGACAGATCAGCGCATGCGCAAAAAATTGTCCCCAATATCTTTTGTTTTCGTCAACATTCTTCGAGTAAACATGATACTGTGAGGTGAACACTTTCTTGTTTCACTCTGCTTCCAGAATTCATTGACAAGTGATTTAAGGCCATCCTTAATGTTATCCATTGTTAGATTATAGTAAGAAGTCCCACAACACCAAGTTAAAGTCCAACAGGTTTATCTGGAATCACGAGCTTTCAGAGCGCTGCTCCTTCAGCAGGTGGGGGCTGAGCAGTGGGTGAACATTTACAAGATGGGGGGCGGGGGGAGGTTGCAGAGTGATGATCATTGTTATGTGGTGCAGGGAATGAGCATCATCAGGAGGGTTGGGGGAGTGAACAATGTCAGGAGTAAGTGAGAGGGATGAGCTTCCTTCAGCAGTCCAATGCCGGCATCTCCACATCATTGTTAGACTATGGTATCTTACAATTTATCAATGCCTTGCTGTGGTGATGTAGACGCCAGTTCCTGTTATTCACAAACTGCCTGATGAAGAAGGATATATCATATCGTATGCCCCATGATGTTAGTGTCCTTGAGCACACAATTATGCCAAGGAATGCTTATAAACCTCTGAACCTTTGTGCAGCAGATGAATCCAGCTTTTAATTTTTATCCCGACTTCACAGTGGAAATCACACTTTTTAATCTTATAACTCTGGGTTCCCTCACAATGTTCACACTGCTGGCAGATGTCACATGTTCAGCTCGACAGGATAAATTAGAGTTATCAACCCAATTCCACAGGGAGAAAGTTCTCCTTAAACTTGACCAGACCCTATCTGAAGTATTGGCCCAGGTTTCCAATCAGCTACTGAGCAGTGCTTTCTCACTGCTTATCCAGTGCTCAAGCCTTTGGATATTCCTGTCCCAGCTCCAGCTTGAATCATCACCGAGCAATCTGGGGAGGCCTTGTGGCAAAACCTAATTGCACTGATGCCCTTTATCATGTATAATGAGGAAAGGTTCAGCAGGTTGGGCCTATACTTTGTGCAGTTTGGAGGAATGCGAGGTGATTATATTGAAACATGTGAGGTTCTGAAGGGGCTTCACAAGGGAGGTGCTGAGAGTAGATCCTGAGAGGAACTCTCCTTGGAATGTTCTTCCATAGAGAACAGTGGAGACTGGTTCATTGAATATATTCAAGGCTGAGTAAGACAGATTTCTGATTAACAAGGGAGTCAAAGGTTATGGGAGCAGGCAGGAAAGTGAAGGTAAAGCCAGTCAGATGAGCCAAGATCTTATCAAATGGCTGAGTTTGATTGGCAGAATAGTCTACAACTTCTCCTAATTCTTCTGATTTTATGAATACATATCCCTTAAGTTCATTGACCTGAAGAGATTTTAAATCTCTTGTCTTTGTTAGGTTTCTTCCTCAACCACTCACATCACTGCTCAGCCTCCCCTAACACCGTTTCCCCTCCATAATCTCTGATACTGGTCACAACACCAGTTGTGACACTCAAGAAATGGCAAATGGAGTTTAACCCTGACAAATGCGAGGTGATTCATTTTGGTAGGACAAATTTAAATGTGGATTACAGGGTCAAAGGTAGGGTTCTGAAGAATGTGGAGGAACAGAGAGATCTTGGGGTTCATATCCATAGATCGCTGAAGGTTGCCACTCAAGTGGATAGAGCCGTGAAGAAGGCCTATAGTGTGTTGGCGTTCATTAACAGGGGGTTGGAGTTTAAGAGCCGTGGGGTTATGCTGCAACTGTACAGGACCTTGCTGAGACCACATTTGGAATATTGTGTGCAGTTCTGGTCACCTCACTACAAGAAGGATGTGGAGAGACTGGAAAGAGTGCAAAGGAGATTTACCAGGATGCTGCCTGGTTTGGAGGGTAGGTCTTATGAGGAAAGGTTGAGGGAACTTGGGCTTTTCTCTTTGGAGCGGAGGAGGTTGAGAGGAGACTTGATAGAGGTTTATAAGATGATGAGGGGGATAGATAGAGTGAACGTTCAAAGACTATTTCCTCGGGTGAATGGAGCGGTAACTAGGGGGCATAACTATAGGGTTCATGGTGGGAGATATAGGAAGGATGTCCGAGGTAGGTTTTTTACTCAGAGAGTGGTTGGGGTGTGGAATGGACTGCCTGCAGGGATAGTGGAGTCAGAAACTTTAGGAACATTTAAGAAGCTATTGGATAGGCACATGGAGTACTTCGGGATGATAGGGAGGAAATAGCTTGATCTGGGTTTCAGACAAAGCTCGGCACAACATCGTGGGCCGAAGGGCCTGTTCTGTGCTGTACTGTTCTATTCTATTCTAACTCCCCAACATTCATCTACCCTGCACCCCCAACAATGCTCACCTCTCTCAATTATTCCTGGCATTGCTCACTCCCCCCCAACTCTCCTGATAATGCTCACTCCCTGCACCGCACACCAATGCTCACCACTCTGCAACCCCCCACCCCCTTGTAAATAATCACCCACTGCGCAGCCCCCAACATTGTCCCTGCACAAACCTGACAATGTTCCTCACCCACATTGCATCTTCAACAAAGCGCCACCCCCCCCCCACTAGCACACGACACTGGTCACACCCCTGCATCCTTAACCATGCTCATCCCTCCCTCATGCCAACAATGCTCACACCTCCAACACCCGCCCAACAATGCTCACTGTCCCTCACCTCCCTGACAATATTCACCGTCTCCCGTAGCCCCCAAAATGTTCACCCATCCGACCCTTTCAACAATACTTCCTCCTGTAACCGCGATAATACTCATCTCCCCTGAACACCCAAAAATGCTGGCTCTGTTTTGACATCAGCCAAACTAAGGAGCCAGCGATTCTGGTCTCCCTCCTACCGCGCCCCCCCCCCCCCCCCCCCCCAAACCAGAGAATGATCTGGATCGTCTCCCTCCGCCTGCCCCTCCCCCCGACCACTCCCAACAATCGATCTGAGTTAGAGAGCCGCTGGAAGCTCTAAACTTACCTCTTCAGAGGTTGGAGCACCCGAAACAGACCTTTGCCAAGCATGTCTGTTTTGTGCCGAATCTGGATGGGCGAACGTGATGGTAAAGGGAGAAATGCTGGTGAAGTTGGCCGGGCAGCCCATTAATTCAAATGCATGCATTTGATAAAGTGGCCTTGGTAAAGTGGGCAGACGCAGGCGCGGATCGTGCTAATTGCCTCACGCCCGACTTTACCAAGTTTTTGCACCCAAACATGGGCGCGATGCAATGGTAAAATCGGGCCCAGAGAGTAATAGATGGTTACAGCATGGAAACAGGCCCTTCAGCCCAACTTATCCATGCTGCCCCTTTTCTTTAAACCCCTAATTGCCAACTCCCAATTAATTCCTAATTGCCCGCATTTGGCCCATATTCCTCTGTACCCATCTTGCCCATGTAACTGTCTAAATGCTTTCTGAAAGACAAAATTGTACCCGCCTCTACTACTGCCTCTGGCAGCTTGTTCCAGACACTCACCATCCTGTGTGTGAAAAAAATTGCCCCTTTGGACCCTTTTGTATCTCTTCTCTCTCACCTTAAACTTATGCCCTCTAATTTTAGACTTCCCTTCCTTTGGGTTGATCTATGCCCCTCATTATTTTATAGACCTTTATAAGATCACCCCTCAGCCTTCTACACTCCAGAGAAAAAAGTCCCAGTCTATCCAACCTCTCCTTATAACTCAAGCCATCAAGTCCCGGTAGCATGGTAGTAAATTTTTTCTGCATTCTTTCCAGTTTAATCATGTCCTTTCTATGATAGGGTGACCAGAACTATACACAGTATTCCAAGTGTGGCCTTGCCAGAGTCTTGTACAACTTCAACAAGACATCCCAACTCCTGTATTCAATGTTCTGACAAATGAAACCAAGCATGCCGAATGCCTTCTTCACCACTCTGTCCACCTGTGACTCCACTTTCAAGAAGCTATGAACATGTACCCTTAGATCTCTTTGTTCTGTAACTCTCCCCATCGCCCTACCATTAACTGAATAAGTCCTGCCCTGGTTCAATCTACCAAAATTCATCACCTCGCATTTATCTAAATTAAACTCCATCTGCCATT
This sequence comes from Mustelus asterias, assembly GCF_964213995.1. NCBI lineage: Eukaryota > Metazoa > Chordata > Chondrichthyes > Carcharhiniformes > Triakidae > Mustelus > Mustelus asterias. The sequence goes on from NW_027593081.1 coordinate 33,995, forward strand.
CGTCAGCCCACTAGCACAATTGATCAAGATCCCGTTGCAATCCTCGATAACCTTCTTCATTGTCTACTATGCCACCAATCTTGGTGTCATCTGCAAACTTACTAACCATGCCTCTTTTATTCTCATCCAAATCATTAATATAAATGACAAATAACAGCACTAATCCCTGAGGCACACCATTGGTCACAGGCCTCCAGTTGGAAAAACAACCCTCTGCAACCAGCCTCTGGCTTCTATCATCAAGCCAATTTTGTATCCATTTGGCTACCTTACCCTGGATCCCGTGAAATTTAATCTTATGCAACAAACTACGATGCGGTCCCTTGTCAAAGGCCTCGATAAAGTCCATGTAGACAACATCAACTGCACTACCCTTATCTACCTTCTTGGTTACCCCTTCAAAAAACGCAATCAAATTTGTGAGACATGATTTTCCACTCACAAAGCCATGCTGACTATCCCTAATCAGTCCTTGCCTCTCTAAATGCCTGTAGATCCTGTCTCTCAAAATACTTTCTAACAACTTGACCTACTACAGATGTGAGGCTCACCAGCCTGTAGTTCCCAGGCTTTTCCCTGCAGGCCTTCTTAAACAAAGTTACCACACTTGCCACCCTCCAGTCTTTAGGCACCTCACCTGTGACTATCGATGATTCAAATATCTCTGCAAGGAGACCCGCAATTTCCTCCCTCGCCTCCCGCAATGTCCTGGGATACATTTCATCAGGTCCCGGGGATTTATCTACCTTGTTGTGCTTTAAGACTTCCAGTACCTCCTTCTCTGTAATATGTACACTCCTCAAGACATCACTATTTATTTCCCCAAGTTCCCTATCATCTATGCTTTTCTCAACAGTAAATACTGATAAGAAATGTTCCTTTAGGATCTCATAGTCATCTGCCACAACAATCTCGTGTCCCTTTGAGAGTTTATCAAAAAAGGTGAAACCAGTGAGAGTAAAAAGTGATCCCTTAACCAGTTCTGGGATTCTCCTAATTTTAGCGAGGAAGAATACCTCATGAATGGCAGGGCAATGTAGAAATATCAGATGAATCTGCTGCTTCTCCATTTTTAGCGCTGATGTGAAGGTTCTGATTCCTCCAAAAACTGAAAAAAGAGCATTAGCAAAAAGTAAGAAAAATGAGGCCTTGATGAAGAGCTTTTATACTTCATAGATATTTTAATTCAGATCATTTAGTGACCCTGAATCTCATGTCAATGCACAGAATCAGCAGAAGTGTGCATGGTACTCGTGAAATTGGTTTGACGTTGATTCGAAAGGAAGTTCCAGGGATGGTCGAATTATTTAAGTTAGGTCTCAGTCTATATTGGGTCTGACAAGGGGAGTCATTGGAGGAGTGGGAAATTTCTCAAAGGATTGTTGACGAGAGTTAGATCATGGCTGATTTGTACCTGAACTCCATTCACCAATTTCCTTGCTGAATAAAAATCTATGGATCTTGGTCTTGGAAGTTTCAACTGTGCCAGCAACTACAGCCTCATGGGGCCGGGAGTTCCAGATATTCAATACCCTTTGTATTAAAAATTGTCTCCTGAGCTCATGACGGAATGGCTTAGTTTTAATTTTAGAGTTGTCTTCACATTCTGGATACACCTGCCAAAGGAAAGAGCAAATCTATTTTATCAAATTGATTTATCATTTTAAACACTTCAATTACATCGCTCTTCAATATTTTAAACTCAATGGAGTAAAACCCAATTTTATGAACCCTGTCTTCATAATGTAAACCTTTGAACCTGATATGAATTGGGTGAAACTGCACTGCATCCTCTCCAAGGCCAGTATATCCTTTCTTTAGATGGACTCTGACCAAAGCTGAGGAAGGAAAAATAGATGCTACACATACTCAGTGAAAAGTGTTTAAATAGCAAAGCTAAAACTGCAACAAAACCAGGAGTCTTAATAGACTTGATGCTAAACATGTCCAACATGAAACAGAGCAGCAATCAATAAAGCTAATACAATTCTTTCTATCTTACTTGACTCTGGGCTGAGCTTCTGACGCCACATCCTTTTAAGCATAAAGGCTGCTTACTTCAACCTGCATAACAATGACCCATCCACACGCCTGCCTACTCTTGAAACCCTGATACATGATCATCCAAATCTCTTCTGCTCTTACTCTAACTCACACCAAGTGCCATATTGTCCACTTCACAAAAAGCAGGACAAATCCAACCTGGCCAATTACCGCCCCATCAGTCTGCTCTCAATCATCAGTGAAGCGATGGAAGAGTCATCAACGGTGCTATCAAGCAGTCCTCGCTCAGTAATAACCTGCTCAGTACCCAGTTTAAATTTCACCAGGGTCACTCAGCTCCTGACCTCATTACAGCCTTGGTTCAAACACAGACAAAAGAGCTGATTTCCAGAGGTGAGGTGAGGTGAGAGTGACAGCCCTTGACATCAAGGCCACATTTGACCGTAGTGTACTCACTACAAGATGCACTCCAGAAATTCACCAAAGATCAGCAGCTTCCAAACCCACGACCACTTCCACCGAGAAGGACAAGGGCAGCAGATACATGGGAACATCACCACCTGCAAGTTCCCCTCCAAGCCACTCACCATCTTGACTTGGAAATATATCACCATTCCTTTGCAGTTGCTGGGTCAAAATCCTGGAATTCCCTCCCTAATGGCGTTGTGGGTCACCTCACAGCCAGTGGACTGCAGCGTTTCAAGAAGGCAGCTCACCACTACCTTCCCAAGGGTAATTACGATTTGCCTAGCATTTGGGCAACAAATGCTTGCCAGCCAGCAATGTGCATGTCCCATGAATGAATAAGAAAAAAAATCTACTTCACGAATGTCCTTTCGGAAAGGAAATCTACTATCCTTCCCTAATGTGGCCTACATAATTTCCATCCACAGCAATATGGTTAACTACCTTCTGAAATGACATAGTAAGCCACTCAATTTAAGGGCAATTAGGGATGGATAACAAATTCTCGTCTTGTGAGTAATGCCCATATCCACCAAGTAAGCTAAAAAAGAATTAGTGGAAACATACCATGGTATTAATTTGCTCTCTACGTAGGTCAGTTTTGTTGGCCAGGTTGGATTCCAGCACTATGTTTATAAACTAGTACAAAAAAATCATTGAAACTTGATTTGAAATTCCATTTTATACTGCTTTTGCCGATTCTGGGCAAATTGCACTGTCAAAGCGACCTCTGGAAACTACTGTGCCCACGCGAATAAATTCTTTATCTTATTCCCGAATGATTGATTTCCTGTTTAGTACCAGGGTCCAGGTACATGAAGTTTAAGGAATGACACAGTTATTAATTTGCTTTTAGATGCCTCAAAAGAGGTATAATTTCAAAGTAAAATTCACAAGATTGGAAAATCCATCTGAGGCACACTGGAACTTGAAAGTACTCCTGTGTTAATGAAATAAAAGTAAGAAATTGCACAACTAGTGAGGTAATGGATTTACGTTCTTTAAAAATGTGTAATGGCTTACTTACAACCTTTCAAACAGAAGGATTAATCTGGCTATTGGAATTACAGCCATTAAGCAAAAATGTGGCCATTTTATGTTCCATATGCTCACAATATTAAATATGCTTTGAAAAGGCTGTTGGCTGCACTGAAAGAAATTAATCATGGAGACAACTGAGGTGTTGAAAAAATCGAATCTGCTTTGTTTTGTCTTTAACCATTTTGGAACATAAGTATCTCTGACAAGATCAGCCTTTATTGCCCTGAGAGTGATGCTAGGCCTTTCCCTTGAACCTCTGTAGCAATTTGATACAGCTGGCGAGCTTGTTTGATTTCATCTGAAGATTAATAATCTGGCAAATGTGAGTTCAAATCTCACTGTGGCATTTTGAGAATTTAATGGCCATTTTTAAGAAAATCTAGAAATTTAAAAAAATGATACAAGTGGAAGTGACCATGAAACTGGCAGATTGTCTTAAACACCTAACTGGTTCAGTTATGCTCTTGAGGAAAGCATACTTCCTATTCTCACCCATTCAGCTCAGTCCGTGACACCAGTTCCCCGCCACTGTGGTTCATGCTTAACTGCTGCTGAAGTGGCTGAGCAAGTCATTTAGTTTTATCTGACTGCTACGAATGATTAAAGAAGCAAGCCCACTGTCACCTTCACAGGGTAGGTACGGATGGCAATAAATCCCAGCCTTGTCTGTGACACATCTCAAAAATCAGAAAAAAGATGGCTATAACAAGGACAGTGATACCATCTAATAATGAAGGTTAGCAACGTGTTAGACCTGACTTGTCCAATTTTTTTGTCTTGTCAGGGGTGGGGAGGTGGTGGTGGCTGGGGGAGTGGGGACGGGGGTGGTGACCGGGGTAGGGCGGGGGGGGGGGGGGGGGTGCGGGGGGGCAGTGGTCGGCGTGGAGGTGGGTACAGGGTGGCCAGGCAGGGGGGGGTGCATTGGCCGGTGTGGGGGGTGTGGCTGGGGTGGTGATGGTGATGGGTGGGGGTGGCCAGGGTGGAGGGGGGGCTGGCCGGGGTGGGAGTGGCTGGGGTTGGAAGGGGGGAGGGGGGGTGGCTGGGATGGGGGGGGTGTAGCTCGGGTGGTTGGGGGTGGGGTGGGTCGGGGGGGGGTGGGGTGGCCGGGGTGTGTCGGGGGGGGGGGGGGGGGGGGCAGGGGGGTGGGGTGGCCGGGGTGGGTCGCGGGGGGGGGCGGTGGCCGGGGTGGGTCGGGGGGGGGGGGGGGCGGCGGTGTGTGGCTGGGATGGGAGATTTGCATATTTTTCTCACTCAGGGGGTTCAGGAACAAATTTCACACAGAAAAGCTCTGGCACAGCAATAAACTCAATTTCAAAAACATGTCGAGGTTTTAAGGGAAAAGAATTGGTGAGGAAAAGTACAGCAATGTCCTAACAATAAATTAAATTAAAAAAGAGTAAGTCATATCTCTCTCCCTCCCTCTCTCCCGCACTCACTCACTCGCTTACTCACCCGCTCGCTCGCTCTCTCCTGCACTCACTCACCCGCTCACTAACTCTCTCCCACACTCACTCACTCTCTCCCGCACTCACTCAC
>NW_027593082.1:0-39031 GCF_964213995.1 Mustelus asterias
GGAGAGAGAGGAGGTCGGGGGAGGAGAGAGAGGGAGTCGGGGAGGAGAGAGAGGGGGTCGGGGAGGAGAGAGAGGAGGTCGGGGGAGGAGAGAGAGGGAGTCGGGGAGGAGAGAGAGGGGGTCGGGGAGGAGAGAGAGGGGGTCGGGGAGGAGAGAGAGGGAGTCGGGGAGGAGAGAGAGGGAGTCGGGGAGGAGAGAGAGGGGTTCGGGGAGGAGAGAGAGGGGGTCGGGGAGGAGAGAGAGGGGGTCGGGGAGGAGAGAGAGGGGGTCGGGGAGGAGAGAGAGGGAGTCGGGGAGGAGAGAGAGGGAGTTGGGGAGGAGAGAGAGGGAGTCGGGGAGGAGAGAGAGGGGGTCGGGGAGGAGAGAGAGGGGGTCGGGGAGGAGAGAGAGGAGGTCGGGGAGGAGAGGGGGTAGGGGGCGCAGAGAGTGGGTGTCGGGTGGGGAGAGAGAGGGGGTCGGGGAGGAGAGAGAGGGGGTCGGGGAGGAGAGAGAGGGGGTCGGGGAGGAGAGAGAGGGGGTCGGGGAGGAGAGAGAGGGGGTCGGGGGTGCAGAGAGAGGGGGTCGGGGATGCAGAGAGAGGGGGTCGGGGGGGAGAGAGAGGAGGTCGGGGAGGAGAGAGTGGTAGTCGGGGAGGAGAGAGAGGGGGTCGGGGAGGAGAGAGAGGGAGTCGGGGAGGAGAGAGAGGGAGTCGGGGAGGAGAGAGAGGGGGTCGGGGAGAGAGAGGGGGTCGGGGGTGCAGAGAGAGGGGGTCGGGGAGGAGAGAGAGGAGGTCGGGGAGGAGAGGGGGTAGGGGGCGCAGAGAGAGGGTGTCAGGTGGGGAGAGAGAGGGTCAATGAGAGGCTGAGTGCCCAGGCTTGGGATGTGCAGGGGTCTGAGAGGTATCACTTTAAATGTGTTTATCTGCAGTCTGAGAGAGCCTCACCGAGACAGGCAACACCAGGCCCTCATACTCCAGGTTGACCACAGTGACTGACACACTGGAGATCTTCCTCAGTCTCTCACATACAACGTCCAAAGACGGAGGGAGGATCCTGCTCAGCGCTGCATGAAGAGGAGAGGTGAGAGGTGAGAGGTCAAAGGGCGAGTGGACAATGATGCACACAATCACAAGTTATCAAAACTCACGGCTGCCTCATTCACCCTGAGTACAAACCTTTCGCTGGGATTGAGGAAAAAATGTGATCCGCATTCACAGTCCCATCATCAAGCTGCACCTGAAAGTGAGAACAAAAAGTTCAAAGCTGAGAAACAGTGATTGGGTGAAGGAGGCTGAGAGTTTATATAAAGAATAACAGATACCGGAGAGTGAGTTACAGACTGGAATCTAATCGAGGGGTTTGGGGTGGTTTATAAATAGAATAACAGATATCCGGGAGTGATTTACAGACTGGAATCTAATCAAGGGGTTCAGGGTGGCTTATATATAGAATAACAGATACCCGGGAGTGAGTTACAGACTGGAATCTAATCGAGGGGTTCAGGGTGGCTTATATATAGAATAACAGATACCCAGGAGTGAGTTACAGACTGGAATCTAATCGAGGGGTTTGGGATGGTTTATATAAAGAATAACAGATACCCGGGAGTGAGTTACAGACTGGAATCTAATCGAGGAGTTCAGGGTGGTTTATATAAAGAATAACAGATACCTGGGAGTGAGTTACAGACTGGAATTTAATCGAGGGGTTCAGGGTGGTTTATATATAGAATAACAGATACCCGGGAGGGAGTTACAGACTGGAGTCTAATCGAGGGGTTCAGGGTGGCTTATATATAGAATAACAGATACCCGGGAGTGAGTTACAGACTGGAATCTAATCGAGGGGTTCGGGGTGGTTTATATAAAGAATAATAGATACCCGGGAGTGAGTTACAGACTGGAATCTAATCGAGGGGTTTGGGATGGTTTATATAAAGAATAACAGATACCCGGGAGTGAGTTACAGACTGGAATCTAATCGAGGAGTTCAGGGTGGTTTATATAAAGAATAACAGATACCTGGGAGTGAGTTACAGACTGGAATTTAATCGAGGGGTTCAGGGTGGTTTATATAAAGAATAATAGATACCCGGGAGTGAGTTACAGACTGGAATCTAATCGAGGGGTTTGGGATGGTTTATATAAAGAATAACAGATACCTGGGAGTGAGTTACAGACTGGAATCTAATCAAGGGGTTTGGGATGGTTTCAAGAGAATTACAGATACCCGGGAGTGAGTTACAGGCTGGAATCTAATCGAGGGCTTAGGGTGGTTTATATAAAGAATAACAGATACCCGGGAGTGAGTTACAGACTGGAATCTAATCAAGGGGTTCAGGGTAGTTTATATAAAGAATAACAGATACCCGGGAGTGAGTTACAGACTGGAATCTAATCGAGGGGTTTGGGGTGGTTTATATATAGAATAACAGATACCCGGGAGTGAGATACAGACTGGAATCTAATCGAGGGGTTTGGGGTGATTTATATATAGAATAACAGATACCCGGGAGTGAGTTACAGACTGGAATCTAATCGAGGGGTTCGGGGTGGTTTATATAAAGAATAATAGATACCCGGGAGTGAGTTACAGACTGGAATCTAATCGAGGGGTTTGGGATGGTTTATATAAAGAATAACAGATACCCGGGAGTGAGTTACAGACTGGAATCTAATCGAGGAGTTCAGGGTGGTTTATATAAAGAATAACAGATACCTGGGAGTGAGTTACAGACTGGAATTTAATCGAGGGGTTCAGGGTGGTTTATATAAAGAATAATAGATACCCGGGAGTGAGTTACAGACTGGAATCTAATCGAGGGGTTTGGGATGGTTTATATAAAGAATAACAGATACCTGGGAGTGAGTTACAGACTGGAATCTAATCAAGGGGTTTGGGATGGTTTCAAGAGAATTACAGATACCCGGGAGTGAGTTACAGGCTGGAATCTAATCGAGGGCTTAGGGTGGTTTATATAAAGAATAACAGATACCCGGGAGTGAGTTACAGACTGGAATCTAATCAAGGGGTTCAGGGTAGTTTATATAAAGAATAACAGATACCCGGGAGTGAGTTACAGACTGGAATCTAATCGAGGGGTTTGGGGTGGTTTATATATAGAATAACAGATACCCGGGAGTGAGATACAGACTGGAATCTAATCGAGGGGTTTGGGGTGGTTTATATATAGAATAACAGATACCCGGGAGTGAGTTACAGACTGGAATCTAATCGAGGGGTTCAGGGTGGTTTATATATAGAACAACAGATACCCGGGAGTGAGTTACAGACTGGAATCTAATTGAGGGGTTTGGGATGGTTTATATATAGAATAACAGATACTCGGGAGTGAGTTACAGACTGGAATCTAATTGAGGGGTTCGGGGTGGTTTATATATAGAATAACAGATACCCGGGAGTGAGTTACAGACTGGAATCTAATCGAGGGGTTTGGGGTGGTTTATATATAGAATAACAGATACCCGGGAGTGAGTTACAGACTGGAATCTAATCGAGGGGTTTGGGGTGGTTTATATATAGAATAACAGATACCCGGGAGTGAGTGACAGACTGGAATCTAATCGAGGGGTTTGGGGTGGTTTATATAGAGAATAACAGATACCCGGGAGTGAGTTACAGACTGGAATCTAATCGAGGGGTTCAGGGTGGTTTATATATAGAATAACAGATACCCGGGAGTGAGTTACAGACTGGAATCTAATCGAGGGGTTCAATGTGGTTTATATATCAAATAACAGAGGGAGTTACAGACTGGAATCTAATCGAGGGGTTTGGGGTGGTTTCTATATAGAATAACAGATACCCGGGAGTGAGTTACAGGCTGGAATCTAATCGAGGGGCTTAGGGTGGTTTATATAGAGAGTAACAGATACCCGGGAGTGAGTTACAGACTGGAATCTAATTGAGGGGTTTGGGATGGTTTATATATAGAATAACAGATACCCGGGAGTGAGTTACAGACTGGAATCTAATCGAGGGGTTTGGGGTGGTTTATATATAGAATAACAGATACCCGGGAGTGAGTTACAGACTGGAATCTAATCGAGGGGTTCAGGGTGGTTTATATATAGAATAACAGATACCCGGGAGTGAGTTACAGACTGGAATCTAATCGAGGGGTTCGGAGTGGTTTATATAAAGAATAACAGATACCCGGGAGTGAGTTACAGACTGGAATCTAATCGAGGAGTTCAGGGTGGTTTATATAAAGAATAACAGATACCTCGGAGTGAGTTACAGACTGGAATTTAATCGAGGGGTTCAGGGTGGTTTATATAAAGAATAATAGATACCCGGGAGTGAGTTACAGACTGGAATCTAATCGAGGGGTTTGGGATGGTTTATATAAAGAATAACAGATACCCGGGAGTGAGTTACAGACTGGAATCTAATCGAGGAGTTCAGGGTGGTTTATATAAAGAATAACAGATACCCGGGAATGAGTTACAGACTGGAATCTAATCGAGGGGTTCAGGGTGGTTTATATAAAGAATAACAGATACCTGGGAGTGAGTTACAGACTGGAGTTTAATCATGGGGTTCAGGGTGGTTTACATAAAGAATAATAGATACCCGGGAGTGAGTTACAGACTGGAATCTAATCGAGGGGTTTGGGATGGTTTATATAAAGAATAACAGATACCTGGGAGTGAGTTACAGACTGGAATCTAATCAAGGGGTTTGGGATGGTTTCTATATAGAATAACAGATACCCGGGAGTGAGTTACGGGCTGGAATCTAATCGAGGGGCTTAGGGTGGTTTCTATATAGAATAACAGATACCCGGGAGTGAGTTACAGACAGGAATCTAATCAAGGGGTTCAGGGTAGTTTATATAAAGAATAACAGATACCCGGGAGTGAGTTACAGGCTGGAATCTAATCGAGGGGCTTAGGGTGGTTTATATAAAGAATAACATGGGCGGAGATTAGAAATAGGAGAGGAGAGGTCACCCTGTTGGGAGTCTTTTATAGACCTCCTAAAAGTTCTAGAGAGGTTGAGGAAAGGATTGCGGAGTCAATCCTGCTTAGGAGTGAAAGTAATAGGGCAATTGTTATGGGGGATTTTAACTTGACTAATATTGACTGGAATTGTTATAGCTCTAGCTCGTTAGAGGGGTCAGTTTTTGTTCAAAGCGTGCAGGAAGGTTTTTTGACTCAGTATGTAGACAGGCCAACTAGAGGTGAGGCTATATTGGATCTGGTGCTGGGAAATGAGCCAGACCAGGTGCTAGACTTGGGAGTTGGTGTGCATTTTGGTGATAGTGACCACAATTCGGTTACGTTCACCTTAGTGATGGAAAGGGATAGGCATGAACCTCGGGCCAGTGGTTTTAGCTGGGGGAAGGGTAATTATGAGGCTATTAGGAGAGAATTAGGAAACATAGGTTGGACTAGGAGATTACAGGGACTGGGAACGTCCGACATGTGGAGTTTTTTCAAGGAGCAGCTACTGCGAGTCTGTGATAGGTATGTCCCTGTCAGGCAAGGAGGAATTGGTAGGGCTAGGGAACCGTGGTGCACCAAAAAAGTTTCTTTGTTGGTTAAAAAGAAAAAGGAGGCTTATGTTCGGATGAGACGTGAGCACTCGGGTAGTGCACTAGAAAGCTTTAGATTGGCTAAGAGGGAGTTGAAGAGCGAGCTTAGAAGGGCTAAAAGGGGACATGAGAAGACTTTGGCGGATAGGGTTAAAGAGAATCCTAAGGCGTTCTATAGGTATGTCAAGAACAGAAGGTTGGTTAGGGCAAGTTTAGGGCCAGTTATAGATGGCAGAGGGAAGTTATGTGTGGAACCGGAGGAGATTGGTGAAGCATTGAACCAATATTTCTCTTCGGTGTTCACGCAAGGGGACATGAATATAGCTGAGGAGGACACTGGGTTGCAAGGGAGTAGAATAGACAGTATTACAGTTGATAAGGAGGATGTGCAGGATATTCTGGAGGGTCTGAAAATAGATAAATCCCCTGGTCCGGATGGGATTTATCCAAGGATTCTCTGGGAGGCAAGAGAAGTGATTGCAGAGCCTCTGGCTCTGATCTTCAGGTCGTCGTTGGCCTCTGGTATAGTACCAGAAGATTGGAGGTTAGCGAATGTTGTCCCATTGTTTAAGAAGGGGAACAGAGACTTCCCCGGGAATTATAGACCGGTGAGTCTCACTTCTGTTGTCGGCAAGATGTTGGAAAAAATTATAAGGGATAGGATTTATAGTTATTTGGAGAGTAATGAATTGATAGGTGATAGTCAGCATGGTTTTGTGGCAGGTAGGTCGTGCCTTACTAACCTTATTGAGTTTTTTGAGAAAGTGACCAAGGAGGTGGATGGGGGCAAGGCAGTGGACGTGGTATATATGGATTTTAGTAAGGCGTTTGATAAGGTTCACCATGGTAGGCTTCTGCAGAAAATGCAGATGTATGGGATTGGGGGTGATCTAGGAAATTGGATCAGGAATTGGCTAGCGGATAGGAAACAGAGGGTGGTGGTTGATAGTAAATATTCATCATGGAGTGCGGTTACAAGTGGTGTACCTCAGGGATCTGTTTTGGGGCCACTGCTGTTTGTAATATTTATTAATGATCTGGATGAGGGTATAGTTGGGTGGATTAGCAAATTTGCTGATGACACCAAAGTCGGTGGTGTGGTAGACAGTGAGGAAGGGTGTCGTAGTTTGCAGGAAGACTTAGACAGGTTGCAAAGTTGGGCCGAGAGGTGGCGGATGGAGTTTAATGCGGAGAAGTGTGAGGTAATTCACTTTGGTAGGAATAACAGATGTGTTGAGTATAGGGCTAACGGGAGGACTTTGAATAGTGTGGAGGAGCAGAGGGATCTAGGTGTATGTGTGCATAGATCCCTGAAAGTTGGGAATCAAGTAGATAAGGTTGTTAAGAAGGCATATGGTGTCTTGGCGTTTATTGGTAGGGGGATTGAATTTAGGAGTCGTAGCGTTATGTTGCAACTGTACACAACTCTGGTGCGGCCGCACTTGGAGTACTGTGTGCAGTTCTGGTCCCCACATTACAGGAAGGATGTGGAGGCTTTGGAGAGGGTGCAGAGGAGGTTTACCAGGATGTTGCCTGGTATGGAGGGGAGATCCTATGAGGAGAGGCTGAGGGATTTGGGATTGTTTTCGCTGGAAAGGCGGCGGCTAAGAGGGGATCTTATTGAAACATATAAGATGATTAGAGGTTTAGATAGGGTGGATAGTGATAGCCTTTTTCCTCTGATGGAGAAATCCAGCACGAGGGGGCATGGCTTTAAATTGAGGGGGGGTAGTTATAGAACCGATGTCAGGGGTAGGTTCTTTACCCAGAGGGTGGTGAGGGATTGGAATGCCCTGCCAGCATCAGTAGTAAATGCGCCTAGTTTGGGGGCGTTTAAGAGATCCGTAGATAGGTTCATGGACGAAAAGAAATTGGTTTAGGTTGGAGGGTCACAGTTTTTTTTTAACTGGTCGGTGCAACATCGTGGGCCGAAGGGCCTGTTCTGCGCTGTAATGTTCTATGTTCTATGTTCTAACAGATACCCGGGAGTGAGTTACAGACTGGAATCTAATCAAGGGGTTCAGGGTAGTTTATATAAAGAATAACAGATACCCGGGAGTGAGTTACACACTCGAATCTAATCGAGGGGTTTGGGGTGGTTTATATATAGAATAACAGATACCCGGGAGTGAGTTACAGACTGCAATCTAATCGAGGGGTTCAGGGTGGTTTATATATAGAATAACAGATACCCGGGAGTGAGTTACAGACTGGAATCTAATCGAGGGGGTTCGGGGTGGTTTATATATAGAATAAGAGATACCCGGGAGTGAGTTACAGACTGGAATCTAATCGAGGGGGTTCGGGGTGGTTTATATATAGAATAACAGATACCCGGGAGGGAGTTACAGACTGGAATCTAATCGAGGGGTTCAGGGTGGTTTATATATAGAATAACAGATACGCGGGAGTGAGTTACAGACTGGAATCTAATCGAGGGGTTCAGGGTGGTATATATGTAGAATAACAGATACCCGGGAGTGAGTTACAGACTGGAATCTAATCGAGGGGTTCAGGGTGGTTTATATATAGAATAACAGATACCCGGGAGTGAGTTACAGACTGGAATCTAATCGAGGGGTTCGGGGTGGTTTATATATAGAATAACAGATACCCGGGAGTGAGTTACAGACTGGAATCTAATCGAGGGGTTCAGGGTGGTTTATATATAGAATAACAGATACCCGGGAGTGAGTTACAGACTGGAATCTAATCGAGGGGTTCAGGGTGGTTTATATATAGAATAACAGATACCCGGGAGTGAGCTACAGACTGGAATCTAATCGAGGGGTTCGGGGTGGTTTATATAAAGAATAACAGATACCCGGGAGTGAGTCACAGACTGGAATCTAATCGAGGGGTTCAGGGTGGTTTATATATAGAATAACAGATACCCGGGAGCGAGTTACAGACTGGAATCTAATCGCGGGGTTCGGGGTGGTTTATATATGGAATAACAGATACCCGGGAGTGAGTCACAGACTGGAATCTAATCGAGGGGTTCAGGGTGGTTTATATATAGAATAACAGATACCCGGGAGCGAGTTACAGACTGGAATCTAATCGCGGGGTTCGTGGTGGTTTATATATAGAATAACAGATACCCGGAAGTGAGTTACAGATTGGAATCTAATCGAGGGGTTTGGGGTGGTTTATATATAGAATAACAGATACCCGGGAGTGAGTTACAGACTGGAATCTAATCGCGGGGTTCGGGGTGGTTTATATATAGAATAACAGATACCCGGGAGTGAGTCACAGACTGGAATCTAATCGAGGGGTTCAGGGTGGTTTATATATAGAATAACAGATACCCGGGAGTGAGTTACAGACTGGAATCTAATCGAGGGGTTCGGGGTGGTTTATATATAGAATAACAGATACCCGGGAGTGAGTTACAGACTGGAATCTAATCGAGGGGTTTGGGGTGGTTTATATATAGAATAACAGATACCCGGGAGTGAGTTACAGACTGGAATCTAATCGTGGGGTTCAGGGTGGTTTATATATAGAATAACAGATACCCGGGAGTGAGTTACAGACTGGAATCTAATCGAGGGGTTCAGGGTGGTTTATATATAGAATAACAGATACCCGGGAGCGAGTTACAGACTGGAATCTAATCGAGGGGTTCGGGATGGTTTATATATAGAATAACAGATACCCGGAGTGAGTTACAGACTGGAATCTAATCGAGGGGTTTGGGGTGGTTTATATATAGAATAACAGATACCCGGGAGCGAGTTACAGACTGGAATCTAATCGCGGGGTTCGGGATGGTTTATATATAGAATAACAGATACCCGGAGTGAGTTACAGACTGGAATCTAATCGAGGGGTTCAGGGTGGTTTATATATAGAATAACAGATACCCGGAGTGAGTTACAGACTGGAATCTAATCAATTGGTTCGGGGTGGTTTATATATAGAATAACAGATACCCAGAGTGAGTTACAGACTGGAATCTAATCGAGGGGTTCGGGGTGGTTTATATATAGAATAACAGATACCCGGGAGTGAGTTACAGACTAGAATCTAATCGAGGGGTTCGGGGTGGTTTATATATAGAATAACAGATACCCGGGAGTGAGTTACAGACTGGAATCTAATCGAGGGGTTTAGGGTGGTTTATATATAGAATAACAGATACCCGGAGTGAGTTACAGACTGGAATCTAATCGAGGGGTTCGGGGTGGTTTATATATAGAATAACAGATACCCGGGAGTGAGTTACAGACTGGAATCTAATTGAGGGGGTTCGGGGTGGTTTATATATAGAATAAGAGATACCCGGGAGTGAGTTACAGACTGGAATCTAATCGAGGGGTTCGGGGTGGTTTATATATAGAATAACAGATCCCCGGGAGTGAGTTACAGACTGGAATCTAATCGAGGGGGTTCGGGGTGGTTTATATATAGAATAACAGATACCCGGGAGTGAGTTACAGACTGGAATCTAATCGAGGGGTTCGGGGTGGTTTATATATAGAATAACAGATACCCGGGAGTGAGTTACAGACTGGAATCTAATCGAGGGGTTCAGGGTGGTTTATATAAAGAATAACAGATACCCGGGAGTGAGTTACAGACTTGAATCTAATCGAGGGGTTCGGGGTGGTTTATATATAGAATAACAGATACCCCGGGAATGAGTTACAGACTGGAATCTAATCGAGGGGGTTCGGGGTGGTTTATATATAGAATAACAGATACCCGGGAGTGAGTTACAGACTGGAATCTTATCGAGGGGTTCAGGGTGGTTTATATATAGAATAACAGATACCCGGGAGTGAGTTACAGACTGGAATTTAATCGAGGGGTTCAGGGTGGTTTATATGTAGAATAACAGATACCCGGGAGTGAGTTACAGACTGGAATCTAATCGAGGGGTTCGGGGTGGTTTATATATAGAATAACAGATACCCGGGAGTGAGTTACAGACTGGAATCTAATCGAGGGGGTTCGGGGTGGTTTATATATAGAATAACAGATCCCCGGGAGTGAGTTACAGACTGGAATCTAATCGAGGGGTTCAGGGTGGTTTATATATAGAATAACAGATACGCGGGAGTGAGTTACAGACTGGAATCTAATCGAGGGGTTCAGGGTGGTATATATGTAGAATAACAGATACCCGGGAGTGAGTTACAGACTGGAATCTAATCGAGGGGTTCAGGGTGGTTTATATATAGAATAACAGATACCCGGGAGTGAGTTACAGACTGGAATCTAATCGAGGGGTTCAGGGTGGTTTATATATAGAATAACAGATACCCGGGAGTGAGCTACAGACTGGAATCTAATCGAGGGGTGCGGGGTGGTTTATATAAAGAATAACAGATACCCGGGAGTGAGTCACAAACTGGAATCTAATCGAGGGGTTCAGGGTGGTTTATATATAGAATAACAGATACCCGGGAGCGAGTTACAGACTGGAATCTAATCGCGGGGTTCGGGGTGGTTTATATATGGAATAACAGATACCCGGGAGTGAGTCACAGACTGGAATCTAATCGAGGGGTTCAGGGTGGTTTATATATAGAATAACAGATACCCGGGAGCGAGTTACAGACTGGAATCTAATCGCGGGGTTCGGGGAGGTTTATATATAGAATAACAGATACCCGGGAGTGAGTTACAGATTGGAATCTAATCGAGGGGTTTGGGGTGGTTAATATATAGAATAACAGATACCCGGAGTGAGTTACAGACTGGAATCTAATCAAGGGGTTTGGGATGGTTTCTATATAGCATAACAGATACCCGGGAGTGAGTTACAGGCTGGAATCTAATCGAGGGGCTTAGGGTGGTTTATATAAAGAATAACAGATACCCGGGAGTGAGTTACAGACTGGAATCTAATCAAGGGGTTCAGGGTAGTTTATATAAAGAATAACAGATACCCGGGAGTGAGTTACAGACTGGAATCTAATCGAGGGGTTTGGGGTGGTTTATATATAGAATAACAGATACCCGGGAGTGAGATACAGACTGGAATCTAATCGAGGGGTTTGGGGTGGTTTATATATAGAATAACAGATACCCGGGAGTGAGTTACAGACTGGAATCTAATCGAGGGGTTCAGGGTGGTTTACATATAGAACAACAGATACCCGGGAGTGAGTTACAGACTGGAATCTAATTGAGGGGTTTGGGATGGTTTATATATAGAATAACAGATACTCGGGAGTGAGTTACAGACTGGAATCTAATCGAGGGGTTCAGGGTGGTTTATATATAGAATAACAGATACCCGGGAGCGAGTTACAGACTGGAATCTAATCGCGGGGTTCGGGATGGTTTATATATAGAATAACAGATACCCGGAGTGAGTTACAGACTGGAATCTAATCAATTGGTTCGGGGTGGTTTATATATAGAATAACAGATACCCGGAGTGAGTTACAGACTGGAATCTAATCAATTGGTTCGGGGTGGTTTACATATAGAATAACAGATACCCGGGAGTGAGTTACAGACTGGAATCTAATCGAGGGGTTTGGGGTGGTTTATATATAGAATAACAGATACCTGGGAGTGAGTTACAGACTGGAATCTAATCGAGGGGTTTGGGGTGGTTTATATATAGAATAACAGATACCCGGGAGTGAGTTACAGACTGGAATCTAATCGAGGGGTTTGGGGTGGTTTATATAGAGAATAACAGATACCCGGGAGTGAGTTACAGACTGGAATCTAATCGAGGGGTTCAGGGTGGTTTATATATAGAATAACAGATACCCGGGAGTGAGTTACAGATTGGAATCTAATCGAGGGGTTTGGGGTGGTTTATATATAGAATAACAGATACCCGGAGTGAGTTACAGACTGGAATCTAATCGAGGGGTTTGGGGTGGTTTATATAGAGAATAACAGATACCCGGGAGTGAGTTACAGACTGGAATCTAATCGCGGGGTTCGGGGTGGTTTATATATAGAATAACAGAATAACAGGAGGAAGTGTTAGGTTTGTTAGAGAATATAAAGACTGACAAATCCCCAGGGCCTGATGGAATCTATCCAAGGCTGCTCAGGGAGACGAGAGGTGAAATAGTTGGGCCTCTGACGCAAATCTTTGTCTCGTCACTGGACACAGGTGAGGTCCCAGAGGATTGGAGGATAGCCAATGTGGTCCCGTTACTTAAGAAGGGTAGGAAGGATAACCCGGGTAATTATAGGCCGGTGAGCTTGACGTCCGTGGTGGGGAAGTTGTTGGAGAAGATTCTTAAAGATAGGATGTATGCGCATTTAGAAAGGAATAAACTCATTAACGATAGTCAACATGGTTTTGTGAGAGGGAGGTCATGCCTCACGAACCTGGTGGTGTTTTTTGAAGAAGTGACCAAAATGGTTGACGAAGGAAGGGCCGTGGATGTTGTCTATATGGACTTTAGTAAAGCGTTTGACAAAGTCCCTCATGGTAGGCTAGTGAAAAAGGTTGGATCCCATGGGATAAAGGGGGAGGTGGCTAGATGGGTGGAGAACTGGCTTGGTCATAGAAGACAGAGGGTGGTAGTGGAAGGGTCTTTTTCCGGCTGGAGGCCTGTGACTAGTGGTGTACCGCAGGGCTCTGTATTGGGACCTCTGCTGTTTGTGATTTATATAAATGATCTGGAAGAAGGAGTAACTGGGGTGATCAGTAAGTTTGCGGACGACACAAAACTGGCAGGACTTGCAGATAGTGAGGAACATTGTCAGAGGCTACAGAAGGATACAGATAGGCTGGAAATTTGGGCAAGGAAATGGCAGATGGAGTTCAATCCTGATAAATGCGAAGTGATGCATTTTGGTGGGAATAATGTAGGGAGGAGCTACACGATAAATGGAAGAACCATAAAGGGTGTAGAGACGCAGAGGGACCTGGGTGTGCAAGTCCACAGATCTTTGAAGGTGACGTCACAGGTGGAGAAGGTGGTGAAGAAGGCATATGGCATGCTTGCCTTTATAGGACGGGGCATAGAGTATAAAAGTTGGGGTCTGATGTTGCAGATGTATAGAACGTTGGTTCGGCCGCATTTGGAATACTGCGTCCAGTTCTGGTCGCCACACTACCAGAAGGACGTGGAGGCTTTGGAGAGAGTACAGAGGAGGTTTACCAGGATGTTGCCTGGTATGGAGGGGCTTGGTTATGAGGAGAGATTGGGGAAACTGGGGTTGTTCTCCTTGGAAAGACGGAGGATGAGGGGAGACTTAATAGAGGTGTATAAAATTATGAAAGGCATAGATAGGGTGAACGGTGGGAAGCTTTTCCCCGGGTCGGTGGTGACGTTCACGAGGGGTCATAGGTTCAAGGTGAAGGGGGGGAGGTTTAACACAGATATCAGAAGGACATATTTCACACAGAGGGTCGTGGGGGCCTGGAATGTGTTGCCGGGCAAGGTGGTGGAGGCGGACACACTGGGAACGTTTAAGACTTATCTAGACAGCTATATGAACGGAGTGGGAATGGAGGGATACAAAAGAGTGATCTAGTTTGGACCAGGGAGCGGCGCGGGCTAATTGTTCCTGGTTTCTCGTTTCAAGGCTTCATTCTACGATCATCTTGCTGGTGCCAGTACAGAGTGAGACTGCGGATAGTTGGGAACCTGTCTCGGGGGCAGGGGATTCATATGGTGTTCGTGGAAGTGGAAATGACTAGGGTTGGGAAGCATTTTCCGATTGGGGCCATTGTGATCTCCTGGACTCGTTTCGATCGCCTCAGGGGGTCGGAGAGGAATTTCCCAGATTTTTTTGTCCCCATATTGGCCCTGGGGTTTTTCACTCTGGGTTTTCGCCTCTCCCTGGAGATCACATGGTCTGGAATGGGGGGGTGGGGGTAAGTTAATAGGTTGTAATGAACAAAGCATCGTAGCTGTGAGGGACAGCTCGGTGGATAGGATATTGGTATGTAGATAGGCTGGAAAATTGGGCGGGGATCCTGGATTCAGGATTCAATCCTGGACCGGGGAGCGGCGCGGGCTTGGAGGGCCGAAGGGCCTGTTCCTGTGCTGTATTGTTCTTTGTTCTTTGTTTGTATTTAGAATAACAGATACCCGGGAGTGAGTTACAGACTGGAATCTAATCGAGGGGTTCAATGTGGTTTATATATCAAATAACAGAGGGAGTTACAGACTGGAATCTAATCGAGGGGTTTGGGGTGGTTTATCATAGAAATCATAGAAACCCTACAGTGCAGAAGGAGGCCATTCGGCCCATCGAGTCTGCACCGACCACAATCCCACCCAGGCCCTACCCCCACATATTTTACCCGCTAATCCCTCTAACCTACACATCCCAGGACTCTAAGGGGCAATTTTTTAACCTGGCCAATCAACCTAACCCGCACATCTTTGGACTGTGGGAGGAAACCGGAGCACCCGGAGGAAACAGATACCTGGGAGTGAGTTACAGACTGGAATCTAATCAAGGGGTTTGGGATGGTTTCTATATAGAATAACAGATACCCGGGAGTGAGTTCCAGGCTGGAATCTAATCGAGGGGCTTAGGGTGGTTTATATAGAGAGTAACAGATACCCGGGAGTGAGTTACAGACTGGAATCTAATTGAGGGGTTTGGGATGGTTTATATATAGAATAACAGATACCCGGGAGTGAGTTACAGACTGGAATCTAATCGAGGGGTTTGGGGTGGTTTATATATAGAATAACAGATACCCGGGAGTGAGTTACAGACTGGAATCTTATCGAGGGGTTCAGGGTGGTTTATATATAGAATAACAGATACCCGGGAGTGAGTTACAGACTGGAATCTAATCAAGGGGTTTGGGGTGGTTTATATATAGAATAACAGATACCCGGGAGTGAGTTACAGACTGGAATCTAATCGAGGGGTTCGGGGTGGTTTATATAGAGAATAACAGATACCCGGGAGTGAGTTACAGACTGGAATCTAATCGAGGGGTTCGGAGTGGTTTATATAAAGAATAACAGATACCCGGGAGTGAGTTACAGACTGGAATCTAATCGAGGAGTTCAAGGTGGTTTATATAAAGAATAACAGATACCTCGGAGTGAGTTACAGACTGGAATTTAATCGGGGGGTTCAGGGTGGTTTATATAAAGAATAATAGATACCCGGGAGTGAGTTACAGACTGGAATCTAATCGAGGGGTTTGGGATGGTTTATATAAAGAATAACAGATACCCGGGAGTGAGTTACAGACTGGAATCTAATCGAGGAGTTCAGGGTGGTTTATATAAAGAATAACAGATACCCGGGAATGAGTTACAGACTGGAATCTAATCGAGGGGTTCAGGGTGGGTTTATATAAAGAATAACAGATACCTGGGAATGAGTTACAGACTGGAGTTTAATCGAGGGGTTCAGGGTGGTTTATATAAAGAATAATAGATACCCGGGAGTGAGTTACAGACTGGAATCTAATCGAGGGGTTTGGGATGGTTTATATAAAGAATAACAGATACCTGGGAGTGAGTTACAGACTGGAATCTAATCAAGGGGTTTGGGATGGTTTCTATATAGAATAACAGATACCCGGGAGTGAGTTACAGGCTGGAATCTAATCGAGGGGCTTAGGGTGGTTTATATAAAGAATAACAGATACCCGGGAGTGAGTTACAGACTGGAATCTAATCAAGGGGTTCAGGGTAGTTTATATAAAGAATAACAGATACCCGGGAGTGAGTTACAGGCTGGAATCTAATCGAGGGGCTTAGGGTGGTTTATATAAAGAATAACAGATACCCGGGAGTGAGTTACAGACTGGAATCTAATAAAGGGGTTCAGGGTAGTTTATATAAAGAATAACAGATACCCGGGAGTGAGTTACACACTGGAATCGAATCGAGGGGTTTGGGGTGGTTTATATATAGAATAACAGATACCCGGGAGTGAGTTACAGACTGCAATCTAATCGAGGGGTTCAGGGTGGTTTATATATAGAATAACAGATACCCGGGAGTGAGTTACAGACTGGAATCTAATCGAGGGGGTTCGGGGTGGTTTATATATAGAATAAGAGATACCCGGGAGTGAGTTACAGACTGGAATCTAATCGAGGGGTTCGGGGTGGTTTATATATAGAATAACAGATCCCCGGGAGTGAGTTACAGACTGGAATCTAATCGAGGGGGTTCGGGGTGGTTTATATATAGAATAACAGATACCCGGGAGTGAGTTACAGACTGGAATCTAATCGAGGGGTTCGGGGTGGTTTATATATAGAATAACAGATACCCGGGAGTGAGTTACAGACTGGAATCTAATCGAGGGGTTCAGGGTGGTTTATATAAAGAATAACAGATACCCGGGAGTGAGTTACAGACTGGAATCTAATCGAGGGGTTCGGGGTGGTTTATATATAGAATAACAGATACCCCGGGAATGAGTTACAGACTGGAATCTAATCGAGGGGGTTCGGGGTGGTTTATATATAGAATAACAGATACCCGGGAGTGAGTTCCAGACTGGAATCTAATCGAGGGGTTCAGGGTGGTTTATATATAGAATAACAGATACCCGGGAGTGGGTTACAGACTGGAATCTAATCGAGGGGTGACGGGTGGTTTATATGTAGAATAACAGATACCCGGGTGTGAGTTACAGACTGGAATTTAATCGAGGGGTTCGGGGTGGTTTATATATAGAATAACAGATACCCGGGAGTGAGTTACAGACTGGAATCTAATCGAGGGGGTTCGGGGTGGTTTATATATAGAATAACAGATACCCGGGAGCGAGTTACAGACTGGAATCTAATCGAGGGGTTCAGGGTGGTTTATATATAGAAGAACAGATACGCGGGAGTGAGTTACAGACTGGAATCTAATCGAGGGGTTCAGGGTGGTATATATGTAGAATAACAGATACCCGGGAGTGAGTTACAGACTGGAATCTAATCGAGGGGTTCAGGGTGGTTTATATATAGAATAACAGATACCCGGGAGCGAGTTACAGACTGGAATCTAATCGAGGGGTTCAGGGTGGTTTATATATAGAAGAACAGATACGCGGGAGTGAGTTACAGACTGGAATCTAATCGAGGGGTTCAGGGTGGTATATATGTAGAATAACAGATACCCGGGAGTGAGTTACAGACTGGAATCTAATCGAGGGGTTCGGGGTGGTTTATATATAGAATAACAGATACCCGGGAGTGAGTTACAGACTGGAATCTAATCGAGGGGTTCGGGGTGGTTTATATATAGAATAACAGATACCCGGGAGTGAGTTACAGACTGGAATCTAATCGAGGGGTTCGGGGTGGTTTATATAAAGAATAACAGATACCCGGGAGTGAGTCACAGACTGGAATCTAATCGAGGGGTTCAGGGTGGTTTATATATAGAATAACAGATACCCGGGAGCGAGTTACAGACTGGAATCTAATCGCGGGGTTCGGGGTGGTTTATATATGGAATAACAGATACCCGGGAGTGAGTCACAGACTGGAATCTAATCGAGGGGTTCAGGGTGGTTTATATATAGAATAACAGATACCCGGGAGCGAGTTACAGACTGGAATCTAATCGCGGGGTTCGGGGTGGTTTATATATAGAATAACAGATACCCGGGAGTGAGTTACAGACTGGAATCTAATCGAGGGGTTCAGGGTGGTTTATATATAGAATAACAGATACCCGGGAGTGAGTTACAGACTGGAATCTAATCGAGGGGGTTCGGGGTGGTTTATATATAGAATAAGAGATGCCCGGGAGTGAGTTACAGACTGGAATCTAATCGAGGGGTTCGGGGTGGTTTATATATAGAATAACAGATCCCCGGGAGTGAGTTACAGACTGGAATCTCATCGAGGGGGTTCGGGGTGGTTTATATATAGAATAACTGATACCCGGGAGTGAGTTACAGACTGGAATCTAATCGAGGGGTTCGGGGTGGTTTATATATAGAATAACAGATACCCGGGAGTGAGTTACAGACTGGAATCTAATCGAGGGGTTCAGGGTGGTTTATATAAAGAATAACAGATACCCGGGAGTGAGTCACAGACTGGAATCTAATCGAGGGGTTCAGGGTGGTTTATATATAGAATAACAGATACCCGGGAGCGAGTTACAGACTGGAATCTAATCGCGGGGTTCGGGGTGATTTATATATAGAATAACAGATACCCGGGAGTGAGTTACAGATTGGAATCTAATCGAGGGGTTCGGGGTGGTTTATATATAGAATAACAGATGCCCGGAAGTGAGTTACAGACTAGAATCGAATCGAGGGGTTCGGGGTGGTTTATATATAGAATAACAGATACCCGGGAGTGAGTTACAGACTGGAATCTAATCGAGGGGTTTAGGGTGGTTTATATATAGAATAACAGATACCCGGAGTGAGTTACAGACTGGAATCTAATCGAGGGGTTCGGGGTGGTTTATATATAGAATAACAGATACCCGGGAGTGAGTTACAGACTGGAATCTAATCGAGGGGTTCAGGGTGGTTTATATATAGAATAACAGATACCCAGGAGTGAGTTACAGACTGGAATCTAATCGAGGGGTTCAGGGTGGTTTATATATAGAATAACAGATACCCGGGAGTGAGTTACAGACTGGAATCTAATCGAGGGGTTCAGGGTGGTTTATATATAGAATAACAGATACCCGGGAGTGAGTTACAGACTGGAATCTAATCGAGGTGGTTCGGGGTGGTTTATATATAGAATAAGAGATGCCCGGGAGTGAGTTACAGACTGGAATCTAATCGAGGGGTTCGGGGTGGTTTATATATAGAATAACAGATCCCCGGGAGTGAGTTACAGACTGGAATCTAATCGAGGGTGTTCGGGGTGGTTTATATATAGAATAACTGATACCCGGGAGTGAGTTACAGACTGGAATCTAATCGAGGGGTTCGGGGTGGTTTATATATAGAATAACAGATACCCGGGAGTGAGTTACAGACTGGAATCTAATCGAGGGGTTCAGGGTGGTTTATATAAAGAATAACAGATACCCGGGAGTGAGTTACAGACTGGAATCGAATCGAGGGGTTCGGGGTGGTTTATATATAGAATAACAGATACCCCGGGAATGAGTTACAGACTGGAATCTAATCGAGGGGGTTTGGGGTGGTTTATATATAGAATAACAGATACCCGGGAGTGAGTTACAGACTGGAATCTAATCGAGGGGTTCAGGGTGGTTTATATATAGAATAACAGATACCCGGGAGTGAGTTACAGACTGGAATCTAATCGAGGGGTTCAGGGTGGTTTATATGTAGAATAACAGATACCCGGGAGTGAGTTACAGACTGGAATCTAATCGAGGGGTTCAGGGTGGTTTATATATAGAATAACAGATACCCGGGAGTGAGTTACAGACTGGAATCTAATCGAGGGGTTCAGGGTGGTTTATATGTAGAATAACAGATACCCGGGAGTGAGTTACAGACTGGAATCTAATCGAGGGGTTCAGGGTGGTTTATATATAGAATAACAGATACCCGGGAGTGAGCTACAGACTGGAATCTAATCGAGGGGTTCGGAGTGGTTTATATATAGAATAACAGATACCCGGGAGTGAGTTACAGACTGGAATCTAATCGAGGGGTTCAGGGTGGTTTATATATAGAATAACAGATACCCGGGAGTGAGTTACAGACTGGAATCTAATCGAGGGGTTCAGGGTGGTTTATATATAGAATAACAGATACCCGGGAGTGAGCTACAGACTGGAATCTAATCGAGGGGTTCGGGGTGGTTTATATAAAGAATAACAGATACCCGGGAGTGAGTCACAGACTGGAATCTAATCGAGGGGTTCAGGGTGGTTTATATATAGAATAACAGATACCCGGGAGTGAGTTACAGACTGGAATCTAATCGCGGGGTTCGGGGTGGTTTATATATGGAATAACAGATACCCGGGAGCGAGTTACAGACTGGAATCTAATCGCGGGGTTCGGGGTGGTTTATATATAGAATAACAGATACCCGGGAGTGAGTTACAGATTGGAATCTAATCGAGGGGTTTGGGGTGGTTTATATATAGAATAACAGATACCCGGGAGTGAGTTACAGACTGGAATCTAATCGCGGGGTTCGGGGTGGTTTATATATAGAATAACAGATACCCGGGAGTGAGTCACAGACTGGAATCTAATCGAGGGGTTCAGGGTGGTTTATATACAGAATAACAGATGCCCGGGAGTGAGTTACAGACTGGAATCTAATCGTGGGGTTCAGGGTGGTTTATATATAGAATAACAGATACCCGGGAGTGAGTTACAGACTGGAATCTAATCGAGGGGTTCAGGGTGGTTTATATATAGAATAACAGATACCCGGGAGCGAGTTACAGACTGGAATCTAATCGAGGGGTTCGGGATGGTTTATATATAGAATAACAGATACCCGGAGTGAGTGACAGACTGGAATCTAATCGAGGGGTTCAGGGTGGTTTATATATAGAATAACAGATACCCGGGAGCGAGTTACAGACTGGAATCTAATCGCGGGGTTCGGGATGGTTTATATATAGAATAACAGATACCCGGAGTGAGTTACAGACTGGAATCTAATCAATTGGTTCGGGGTGGTTTATATATAGAATAACAGATACCCGGAGTGAGTTACAGACTGGAATCTAATCATTTGGTTCGGGGTGGTTTATATATAGAATAACAGATACCCAGAGTGAGTTACAGACTGGAATCTAATCGAGGGGTTCGGGGTGGTTTATATATAGAATAACAGATACCCGGGAGTGAGTTACAGACTAGAATCTAATCGAGGGGTTCGGGGTGGTTTATAAATAGAATAACAGATACCCGGGAGTGAGTTACAGACTGGAATCTAATCGAGGGGTTTACGGTGGTTTATATATAGAATAACAGATACCCGGAGTGAGTTACAGACTGGAATCTAATCGAGGGGTTCGGGGTGGTTTATATATAGAATAACAGATACCCGGGAGTGAGTTACAGACTGGAATCTAATCGAGGGGTTCGGGGTGGTTTATATATAGAATAACAGATACCCGGGAGTGAGTTACAGACTGGAATCTAATCGAGGGGTTTGGGGTGGTTTATATATAGAATAACAGATACCCGGGAGTGAGTTACAGACTGGAATCTTATCGAGGGGTTCAGGGTGGTTTATATATAGAATAACAGATACCCGGGAGTGAGTTACAGACTGGAATCTAATCGAGGGGTTCAGGGTGGTTTATATATAGAATAACAGATACCCGGGAGCGAGTTACAGACTGGAATCTAATCGAGGGGTTCGGGATGGTTTATATATAGAATAACAGATACCCGGAGTGAGTTACAGACTGGAATCTAATCGAGGGGTTCAGGGTGGTTTATATATAGAATAACAGATACCCGGGAGCGAGTTACAGACTGGAATCTAATCGCGGGGTTCGGGATGGTTTATATATAGAATAACAGATACCCGGAGTGAGTTACAGACTGGAATCTAATCAATTGGTTCGGGGTGGTTTATATATAGAATAACAGATACCCGGAGTGAGTTACAGACTGGAATCTAACCATTTGGTTCGGGGTGGTTTATATATAGAATAACAGATACCCAGAGTGAGTTACAGACTGGAATCTAATCGAGGGGTTCGGGGTGGTTTATATATAGAATAACAGATACCCGGGAGTGAGTTACAGACTAGAATCTAATCGAGGGGTTCGGGGTGGTTTATATATAGAATAACAGATACCCGGGAGTGAGTTACAGACTGGAATCTAATCGAGGGGTTTAGGGTGGTTTATATATAGAATAACAGATACCCGGAGTGAGTTACAGACTGGAATCTAATCGAGGGGTTCGGGGTGGTTTATATATAGAATAAGAGATACCCGGGAGTGAGTTACAGACTGGAATCTAATCGAGGGGTTCGGGGTGGTTTATATAAAGAATAACAGATCCCCGGGAGTGAGTTACAGACTGGAATCTAATCGAGGGGGTTCGGGGTGGTTTATATATAGAATAACAGATACCCGGGAGTGAGTTACAGACTGGAATCTAATCGAGGGGTTCGGGGTGGTTTATATATAGAATAACAGATACCCGGGAGTGAGTTACAGACTGGAATCTAATCGAGGGGTTCAGGGTGGTTTATATAAAGAATAACAGATACCCGGGAGTGAGTTACAGACTGGAATCTAATCGAGGGGTTCGGGGTGGTTTATATATAGAATAACAGATACCCGGGAGTGAGTTACAGACTGGAATCTTATCGAGGGGTTCAGGGTGGTTTATATATAGAATAACAGATACCCGGGAGTGAGCTACAGACTGGAATCTAATCGAGTGGTTCGGGGTGGTTTAAATAAAGAATAACAGATACCCGGGAGTGAGTCACAGACTGGAATCTAATCGAGGGGTTCAGGGTGGCTTATATATAGAATAACAGATACCCGGGAGCGAGTTACAGACTGGAATCTAATCGCGGGGTTCGGGGTGGTTTATATATGGAATAACAGATACCCGGGAGTGAGTCACAGACTGGAATCTAATCGAGGGGTTCAGGGTGCTTTATATATAGAATAACAGATACCCGGGAGCGAGTTACAGACTGGAATCTAATCGCGGGGTTCGGGGTGGTTTATATATAGAATAACAGATACCCGGGAGTGAGTTACAGATTGGAATCTAATCGAGGGGTTTGGGGTGGTTTATATATAGAATAACAGATACCCGGGAGTGAGTTACAGACTGGAATCTAATCGCGGGGTTCGGGGTGGTTTATATATAGAATAACAGATACCCGGGAGTGAGTCACAGACTGGAATTTAATCGAGGGGTTCAGGGTGGTTTATATATAGAAGAACAGATACCCGGGAGTGAGTTACAGACTGGAATCTAATCGAGGGGTTCGGGGTGGTTTATATATAGAATAACAGATACCCGGGAGTGAGTTACAGACTGGAATCTAATCGAGGGGTTTGGGGTGGTTTATATATAGAATAACAGATACCCGGGAGTGAGTTACAGACTGGAATCTAATCGTGGGGTTCAGGGTGGTTTATATATAGAATAACAGATACCCGGGAGTGAGTTACAGACTGGAATCTAATCGAGGGGTTCAGGGTGGTTTATATAGAATAACAGATACCCGGGAGCGAGTTACAGACTGGAATCTAATCGAGGGGTTCGGGATGGTTTATATATAGAATAACAGATACCCGGAGTGAGTTACAGACTGGAATCTCATCGAGGGGTTCAGGGTGGTTTATATATAGAATAACAGATACCCGGGAGCGAGTTACAGACTGGAATCTAATCGCGGGGTTCGGGGTGGTTTATATATAGAATAACAGATACCCGGGAGTGAGTTACAGACTGGAATCTAATCATTTGGTTCGGGGTGGTTTATATATAGAATAACAGATCCCCGGAGTGAGTTACAGACTGGAATCTAATCAATTGGTTCGGGGTGGTTTATATATAGAATAACAGATACCCGGAGTGAGTTACAGACTGGAATCTAATCATTTGGTTCGGGGTGGTTTATATATAGAATAACAGATACCCAGAGTGAGTTACAGACTGGAATCTAATCGAGGGGTTCGGGGTGGTTTATAGAGAGAATAACAGATACCCGGGAGTGAGTTACAGACTAGAATCGAATCGAGGGGTTCGGGGTGGTTTATATATAGAATAACAGATACCCGGGAGTGAGTTACAGACTGGAATCTAATCGAGGGGTTTAGGGTGGTTTATATATAGAATAACAGATACCCGGAGTGAGTTACAGACTGGAATCTAATCGAGGGGTTCGGGGTGGTTTATATATAGAATAAGAGATACCCGGGAGTGAGTTACAGACTGGAATCTAATCGAGGGGTTCGGGGTGGTTTATATATAGAATAACAGATCCCCGGGAGTGAGTTACAGACTGGAATCTAATCGAGGGGGTTCGGGGTGGTTTATATATAGAATAACAGATACCCAGGAGTGAGTTACAGACTGGAATCTAATCGAGGGGTTCGGGGTGGTTTATATATAGAATAACAGATACCCGGGAGTGAGTTACAGACTGGAATCTAATCGAGGGGTTCAGGGTGGTTTATATAAAGAATAACAGATACCCGGGAGTGAGTTACAGACTGGAATCTAATCGAGGGGTTCGGGGTGGTTTATATATAGAATAACAGATACCCGGGAGTGAGTTACAGACTGGAATCTTATCGAGGGGTTCAGGGTGGTTTATATATAGAATAACAGATACCCGGGAGTGAGCTACAGACTGGAATCTAATCGAGTGGTTCGGGGTGGTTTATATAAAGAATAACAGATACCCGGGAGTGAGTCACAGACTGGAATCTAATCGAGGGGTTCAGGGTGGTTTATATATAGAATAACAGATACCCGAGAGCGAGTTACAGACTGGAATCTAATCGCGGGGTTCGGGGTGGTTTATATATGGAATAACAGATACCCGGGAGTGAGTCACAGACTGGAATCTAATCGAGGGGTTTGGGGTGGTTTATATATAGAATAACAGATACCCGGGAGCGAGTTACAGACTGGAATCTAATCGCGGGGTTCGGGGTGGTTTATATATAGAATAACAGATACCCGGGAGTGAGTTACAGATTGGAATCTAATCGAGGGGTTTGGGGTGGTTTATATATAGAATAACAGATACCCGGGAGTGAGTTACAGACTGGAATCTAATCGCGGGGTTCGGGGTGGTTTATATATAGAATAACAGATACCCGGGAGTGAGTCACAGACTGGAATCTAATCGAGGGGTTCAGGGTGGTTTATATATAGAAGAACAGATACCCGGGAGTGAGTGACAGACTGGAATCTAATCGAGGGGTTCGGGGTGGTTTATATATAGAATAACAGATACCCGGGAGTGAGTTACAGACTGGAATCTAATCGAGGGGTTTGGGTTGGTTTATATATAGAATAACAGATACCCGGGAGTGAGTTACAGACTGGAATCTAATCGTGGGGTTCAGGGTGGTTTATATATAGAATAACAGATACCCGGGAGTGAGTTACAGACTGGAATCTAATCGAGGGGTTCAGCGTGGTTTATATAGAATAACAGATACCCGGGAGCGAGTTACAGACTGGAATCTAATCGAGGGGTTCGGGGTGGTTTATATATAGAATAACAGATACCCGGGAGTGAGTTACAGACTGGAATCTAATCGAGGGGTTCGGGTGGTTTATATATAGAATAACAGATACCCGGAGTGAGTTACAGACTGGAATCTAATCGAGGGGTTCAGGGTGGTTTATATATAGAATAACAGATACCCGGGAGCGAGTTACAGACTGGAATCTAATCGCGGGGTTCGGGATGGTTTATATATAGAATAACAGATACCCGGAGTGAGTTACAGACTGGAATCTAATCAATTGGTTCGGGGTGGTTTATATATAGAATAACAGATACCCGGAGTGAGTTACAGACTGGAATCTAATCGAGGGGTTTAGGGTGGTTTATATATAGAATAACAGATACCCGGAGTGAGTTACAGACTGGAATCTAATCGAGGGGTTCGGGGTGGTTTATATATAGAATAACAGATACCCGGGAGTGAGTTACAGACTGGAATCTAATCGAGGGGTTCAGGGTGGTTTATATATAGAATAACAGATACCCAGGAGTGAGTTACAGACTGGAATCTAATCGAGGGGTTCAGGGTGGTTTATATATAGAATAACAGATACCCGGGATGAGTAACAGACTGGAATCTAATCGAGGGGTTCAGGGTGGTTTATATATAGAATAACAGATACCCGGGAGTGAGTTACAGACTGGAATCTAATCGAGGGGGTTCGGGGTGGTTTATATATAGAATAAGAGATGCCCGGGAGTGAGTTACAGACTGGAATCTAATTGAGGGGTTCGGGGTGGTTTATATATAGAATAACAGATCCCCGGGAGTGAGTTACAGACTGGAATGTAATCGAGGGGGTTCGGGGTGGTTTATATATAGAATAACTGATACCCGGGAGTGAGTTACAGACTGGAATCTAATCGAGGGGTTCGGGGTGGTTTATATATAGAATAACAGATACCCGGGAGTGAGTTACAGACTGGAATCTAATCGAGGGGTTCAGGGTGGTTTATATAAAGAATAACAGATACCCGGGAGTGAGTTACAGACTGGAATCTAATCGAGGGGTTCGGGGTGGTTTATATATAGAATAACAGATACCCCGGGAATGAGTTACAGACTGGAATCTAATCGAGGGGGTTCGGGGTGGTTTATATATAGAATAACAGATACCCGGGAGTGAGTTACAGACTGGAATCTAATCGAGGGGTTCAGGGTGGTTTATATATAGAATAACAGATACCCGGGAGTGAGTTACAGACTGGAATCTAATCGAGGGGTTCAGGGTGGTTTATATGTAGAATAACAGATACCCGGGAGTGAGTTACAGACTGGAATCTAATCGAGGGGTTCAGGGTGGTTTATATATAGAATAACAGATACCCGGGAGTGAGTTACAGACTGGAATCTAATCGAGGGGTTCGGGGTGGTTTATATATAGAATAACAGATACCCGGGAGTGAGTTACAGACTGGAATCTAATCGAGGGGTTCAGGGTGGTTTATATATAGAATAACAGATACCCGGGAGTGAGTTACAGACTGGAATCTAATCGAGGGGTTCAGGGTGGTTTATATATAGAATAACAGATACCCGGGAGTGAGCTACAGACTGGAATCTAATCGAGGGGTTCGGGGTGGTTTATATAAAGAATAACAGATACCCGGGAGTGAGTCACAGACTGGAATCTAATCGAGGGGTTCAGGGTGGTTTATATATAGAATAACAGATACCCGGGAGCGAGTTACAGACTGGAATCTAATCGCGGGGTTCGGGGTGGTTTATATATGGAATAACAGATACCCGGGAGTGAGTCACAGACTGGAATCTAATCGAGGGGTTCAGGGTGGTTTATATAAAGAATAACAGATACCCGGGAGTGAGTTACAGACTGGAATCTAATCGAGGGGTTCGGGGTGGTTTATATATAGAATAACAGATACCCCGGGAATGAGTTACAGACTGGAATCTAATCGAGGGGGTTCGGGGTGGTTTATATATAGAATAACAGATACCCGGGAGTGAGTTACAGACTGGAATCTAATCGAGGGGTTCAGGGTGGTTTATATATAGAATAACAGATACCCGGGAGTGAGTTACAGACTGGAATCTAATCGAGGGGTTCAGGGTGGTTTATATGTAGAATAACAGATACCCGGGAGTGAGTTACAGACTGGAATCTAATCGAGGGGTTCAGGGTGGTTTATATATAGAATAACAGATACCCGGGAGTGAGTTACAGACTGGAATCTAATCGAGGGGTTCAGGGTGGTTTATATATAGAATAACAGATACCCGGGAGTGAGTTACAGACTGGAATCTAATCGAGGGGTTCAGGGTGGTTTATATATAGAATAACAGATACCCGGGAGTGAGTTACAGACTGGAATCTAATCGAGGGGTTCAGGGTGGTTTATATATAGAATAACAGATACCCGGGAGTGAGCTACAGACTGGAATCTAATCGAGGGGTTCGGGGTGGTTTATATAAAGAATAACAGATACCCGGGAGTGAGTCACAGACTGGAATCTAATCGAGGGGTTCAGGGTGGTTTATATATAGAATAACAGATACCCGGGAGCGAGTTACAGACTGGAATCTAATCGAGGGGTTCGGGGTGGTTTATATATGGAATAACAGATATCCGGGAGTGAGTCACAGACTGGAATCTAATCGCGGGGTTCGGGGTGGTTTATATAAAGAATAACAGATACCCGGGAGTGAGTTACAGATTGGAATCTAATCGAGGGGTTTGGGGTGGTTTATATATAGAATAACAGATACCCGGGAGTGAGTTACAGACTGGAATCTATTCGCGGGGTTCGGGGTGGTTTATATATAGAATAACAGATACCCGGGAGTGAGTCACAGACTGGAATCTAATCGAGGGGTTCAGGGTGGTTTATATATAGAATAACAGATACCCGGGAGTGAGTTACAGACTGGAATCTAATCGAGGGGTTCGGGGTGGTTTATATATAGAATAACAGATACCCGGGAG
Source organism: Mustelus asterias (assembly GCF_964213995.1). Classification (NCBI taxonomy): domain Eukaryota; kingdom Metazoa; phylum Chordata; class Chondrichthyes; order Carcharhiniformes; family Triakidae; genus Mustelus; species Mustelus asterias. Next base: position 28,563 of record NW_027593082.1, read on the forward strand.
TGAGTTACAGACTGGAATCTGATCGAGGGGTTTGGGGTGGTTTATATATAGAATAACAGCTACCCGGGAGTGAGTTACAGACTGGAATCTAATCGTGGGGTTCAGGGTGGTTTATATATAGAATAACAGATACCCGGGAGTGAGTTACAGACTGGAATCTAATCGAGGGGTTCAGGGTGGTTTATATAGAATAACAGATACCCGGGAGCGAGTTACAGACTGGAATCTAATCGAGGGGTTCGGGATGGTTTATATATAGAATAACAGATACCCGGAGTGAGTTACAGACTGGAATCTAATCGAGGGGTTCAGGGTGGTTTATATATAGAATAACAGATACCCGGGAGCGAGTTACAGACTGGAATCTAATCGCGGGGTTCGGGATGGTTTATATATAGAATAACAGATACCCGGAGTGAGTTACAGACTGGAATCTAATCAATTGGTTCGGGGTGGTTTATATATAGAATAACAGATACCCGGAGTGAGTTACAGACTGGAATCTAATCAATTGGTTCGGGGTGATTTATATATAGAATAACAGATACCCAGAGTGAGTTACAGACTGGAATCTAATCGAGGGGTTCGGGGTGGTTTATATATAGAATAACAGATGCCCGGGAGTGAGTTACAGACTAGAATCTAATCGAGGGGTTCGGGGTGGTTTATATATAGAATAACAGATACCCGGGAGTGAGTTACAGACTGGAATCTAATCGAGGGGTTTAGGGTGGTTTATATATAGAATAACAGATACCCGGAGTGAGTTACAGACTGGAATCTAATCGAGGGGTTCGGGGTGGTTTATATATAGAATAACAGATACCCGGGAGTGAGTTACAGACTGGAATCTAATCGAGGGGTTCAGGGTGGTTTATATATAGAATAACAGATACCCAGGAGTGAGTTACAGACTGGAATCTAATCGAGGGGTTCAGGGTGGTTTATATATAGAATAACAGATACCCGGGAGTGAGTTACAGACTGGAATCTAATCGAGGGGTTCAGGGTGGTTTATATATAGAATAACAGATACCCGGGAGTGAGTTACAGACTGGAATCTAATCGAGGGGGTTCGGGGTGGTTTATATATAGAATAAGAGATGCCCGGGAGTGAGTTACAGACTGGAATCTAATCGAGGGGTTCGGGGTGGTTTATATATAGAATAACAGATCCCCGGGAGTGAGTTACAGACTGGAATCTAATCGAGGGGGTTCGGGGTGGTTTATATATAGAATAACTGATACCCGGGAGTGAGTTACAGACTGGAATCTAATCGAGGGGTTCGGGGTGGTTTATATATAGAATAACAGATACCCGGGAGTGAGTTACAGACTGGAATCTAATCGAGGGGTTCAGGGTGGTTTATATAAAGAATAACAGATACCCGGGAGTGAGTTACAGACTGGAATCTAATCGAGGGGTTCGGGGTGGTTTATATATAGAATAACAGATACCCCGGGAATGAGTTACAGACTGGAATCTAATCGAGGGGGTTCGGGGTGGTTTATATATAGAATAACAGATACCCGGGAGTGAGTTACAGACTGGAATCTAATCGAGGGGTTCAGGGTGGTTTATATATAGAATAACAGATACCCGGGAGTGAGTTACAGACTGGAATCTAATCGAGGGGTTCAGGGTGGTTTATATGTAGAATAACAGATACCCGGGAGTGAGTTACAGACTGGAATCTAATCGAGGGGTTCAGGGTGGTTTATATATAGAATAACAGATACCCGGGAGTGAGCTACAGACTGGAATCTAATCGAGGGGTTCGGGGTGGTTTATATATAGAATAACAGATACCCGGGAGTGAGTTACAGACTGGAATCTAATCGAGGGGTTCAGGGTGGTTTATATATAGAATAACAGATACCCGGGAGTGAGTTACAGACTGGAATCTAATCGAGGGGTTCAGGGTGGTTTATATATAGAATAACAGATACCCGGGAGTGAGCTACAGACTGGAATCTAATCGAGGGGTTCGGGGTGGTTTATATAAAGAATAACAGATACCCGGGAGTGAGTCACAGACTGGAATCTAATCGAGGGGTTCAGGGTGGTTTATATATAGAATAACAGATACCCGGGAGCGAGTTACAGACTGGAATCTAATCGCGGGGTTCGGGGTGGTTTATATATGGAATAACAGATACCCGGGAGTGAGTCACAGACTGGAATCTAATCGAGGGGTTCAGGGTGGTTTATATATAGAATAACAGATACCCGGGAGCGAGTTACAGACTGGAATCTAATCGCGGGGTTCGGGGTGGTTTATATATAGAATAACAGATACCCGGGAGTGAGTTACAGATTGGAATCTAATCGAGGGGTTTGGGGTGGTTTATATATAGAATAACAGATACCCGGGAGTGAGTTACAGACTGGAATCTAATCGCGGGGTTCGGGGTGGTTTATATATAGAATAACAGATACCCGGGAGTGAGTCACAGACTGGAATCTAATCGAGGGGTTCAGGGTGGTTTATATACAGAATAACAGATACCCGGGAGTGAGTTACAGACTGGAATCTAATCGAGGGGTTCAGGGTGGTTTACATATAGAATAACAGATACCCGGGAGTGAGTTACAGACTGGAATCTAATCGAGGGGTTTGGGGTCGTTTATATATAGAATAACAGATACCCGGGAGTGAGTTACAGACTGGAATCTAATCGAGGGGTTCAGGGTGGTTTATATATAGAAAAGCAGATACCCGGGAGCGAGTTACAGACTGGAATCTAATCGAGGGGTTCGGGATGGTTTATATATAGAATAACGGATACCCGGAGTGAGTTACAGACTGGAATCTAATCGAGGGGTTCAGGGTGGTTTATATATAGAATAACAGATACCCGGGAGCGAGTTACAGACTGGAATCTAATCGAGGGGTTCTGGGTGGTTTATATATAGAATAACAGATATCCGGGAGTGAGTTACAGACTGGAATCTAATCGAGGGGTTCGGGGTGGTTTATATATAGAATAACAGATACCCGGGAGTGAGTTACAGACTGGAATCTAATCAAGGGGTTCAGGGTAGTTTATATAAAAAATAACAGATACCCGGGAGTGAGTTACAGGCTGGAATCTAATCGAGGGGCTTAGGGTGGTTTATATAAAGAATAACAGATACCTGGGAGTGAGTTACAGACTGGAATCTAATCGCGGGGTTCGGGATGGTTTATATATAGAATAACAGATACCCGGAGTGAGTTACAGACTGGAATCTAATCAATTGGTTCGGGGTGGTTTATATATAGAATAACAGATACCCAGAGTGAGTTACAGACTGGAATCTAATCGAGGGGTTCGGGGTGGTTTATATATAGAATAACAGATACCCGGGAGTGAGTTACAGACTAGAATCTAATCGAGGGGTTCGGGGTGGTTTATATATAGAATAACAGATACCCGGGAGTGAGTTACAGACTGGAATCTAATCGAGGGGTTTAGGGTGGTTTATATATAGAATAACAGATACCCGGAGTGAGTTACAGACTGGAATCTAATCGAGGGGTTCGGGGTGGTTTATATATAGAATAACAGATACCCGGGAGTGAGTTACAGACTGGAATCTAATCGAGGGGTTTGGGATGGTTTATATTTATGAACGGTTCTCCTATTTTGTTTAACCCCTGACCTTCCAGGCTCTGTCAGCTGTCTGCTGGAGTCTGTGGACTGGTGCATTCAGGTGAATCTCCACTCCCCGTCTCAGTAATTCCTGCTGCATCGCTTCTGGAAGTGTTTGCATTCCTTTCTTCAGGGACCACTGTGCCCAACCCTCTCGCTTGGCTCGGCTAATTAACTGGGAGGTGAAGCGCAGATCCTTGCCAGCTGTAGAGTGACAGAAGGTGGACATGTACCTTGAGGTGAACGTTACGGCTCACCAGTTCTTCAAAGAGAGAGAACAAAAGAGAGAAAGAACAAAGGCAGAGAGAGTGAACGAGAGAATAAAAGAGAGAACAAGCGAGAGAACAAAAGGGAGAGAGAGAGAACGAGTGAGCGAAAACGAGAGAGCGAGCGACCGAGCACGAAAGAGAGAGCGAGCGAAAACGTGAGAGAGAGAGAGCGAAAACGAGAGAGAGAGAGGGAGCGGAAACGAGAGAGAGTGAGCGAAAACGAGAGAGAGAGAGAGCGAGCGAAAACGAGAGAGAGAGCGAGCAAAAACGAGAGAGAGAGCGAAAACGAGAGAGCGAGCGAAAACGAGAGAGAGAGAGAGAGTAAGCGAAAACAAGAGGGAGAGAGCGAGCGAAAACGAGAGAGAGAGCGAAAACGAGAGAGCGAGCGAAAACGAGAGAGAGAGAGCGAACGAAAACGAGAGAGAGAGAGCGAGCGAAAACAAGAGAGAAAGTGAGCGAAAACGAGAGAGAGTGAGCGAAAACGAGAGAGAGCGCGCGAAAACCAAAGCGAGAGCGAAAACGAGAGAGCGAGCAAGCAAAAAAAGAGAGTGAAAACGAGAGAGAGCGAAAACGAGGGAGAGAGAGCGAGCAAAAATGGAGAGAGCAAAAACGAGACAGCGAGCGAAAATGATAGAGAGCGAAAACGAGAGAGAGGGAGTGAGTGAAAACGACAGAGAGCGAAAATGAGAGAGCGAGCGAGCGAAAACGAGAGAGAGAGCGAGCGAGCGAAAACGAGAGAGAGCAAAAACAAGAGAGAGCGAAAACGAGAGAGAGCGAAAACGGGAGAGAGCGAGCGAGCGAAAACGAAAGAAAGAGCGAAAACCAAAGAGAGAGCGAACGAAAACGAGAGAGAGCGAAATCGAGAGCGCGTGAAAATGAGAGAGAGCGAGCGATAATGAGAGAGCGAGCGAGCGAAAACGAGGGAGAGAAAACGAGAGCGAGCAAGCGAAAACGAGAGAGCGAGCGAAAATGAGAGAGAGAGCGAAAATGAGAGAGAGAGCGAAAACGAGAGAGAGCGAGAGCGAAAACGAGAGAGAGCAAAAACGAGAGAGCGAAAACGAGAGAGAGCGAGCGAAAACGAGAGAGCGAAAACGAGAGAGAGAGAGAAAACGAGAGAAAGCGAAAACGAGAGAGAGCGAGCGAGCGAAAACGAGAGAGCGAAAACAAGAGAGAGAGAGAGAAAATGAGAGAAAGCGAAAACGAGAGAGAGCGAGAGCGAAAACGAGAGAGAGTGAGCGAGCGAAAGCGAGAGAGTGAGGGAGCGAAAACGAGAGAGAGCGAGCGAAAACGAGAGAGAGCGAGCGAAAATGAGAGAGCGAGCGAAAACGAGAGAGAGCGAGCGAAAACGAGAGAGAGAGCAAGCAAAAACGAGAGAGAGAAAACGAGAGAGTGAGCGAGCGAAAGCGAGAGAGTGAGCGAGCGAAAGCGAGAGAGTGAGCGAGCGAAAGCGAGCGAGAGAAAACGAGAGAGCGAGCGAAAACGAGAGAGAGCGAGTGAAAACGAGAGAGAGAGCGAAAACGAGAGAGAGTGAGCGAAAACGAGAGAGCGAGCGAAAACGAGAGAGAGCAAGCAAAAACGAGAGAGAGAGAGAAAACGAGAGAAAGCGAGTGAGCGAAAACGAGAGAGGGAGCGAAAACGAGAGAGGGAGCGAAAACGAGAGAGGGAGCGAAAACGAGAGAGAGAGGGAGCGGAAACGAGAGAGAGAGAGTGAGCGAAAACGAGAGAGAGAGAGAGAGCGAGCGAAAACGAGAGAGAGAGCGAAAACGAGAGATGGCGAAAACGTGAGAGAGAGCGAAAACGAGAGAGCGAGCGAAAACAAGAGAGAGCGAGCGAAAACGAGAGAGAGAGAGCGAGCGAAAACAAGAGAGAGAGCGAAAACGAGAGAGCGAGCGAAAACGAGAGAGCGAGCGAAAACGGAGAGAGAGAGCGAGCGAAAACGAGAGAGAGAGAGCGAGCGAAAACAAGAGAGAGAAAGTGAGCGAAAACGAGAGAGTGAGCGAAAACGAGAGAGCGCGCGAAAACCAAAGCGAGAGCGAAAACGAGAGAGCGAGCAAGCAAAAAAAGAGTGAAAACGAGAGAGCGAAAACGAGAGAGAGCGAAAACGAGGGAGAGAGAGCGAGCAAAAATGGAGAGAGCAAAAACGAGAGAGCGAGCGAAAATGATAGAGAGCGAAAACGAGAGCGAGAGAGCAAAAACGAGAGAGAGAGGGAGTGAGTGAAAACGACAGAGAGCGAAAACGAGAGAGCGAGCGAGCGAAAACGAGAGAGAGAGCGAGTGAAAACGAGAGAGAGCGAAAACAAGAGAGAGCGAAAACGAGAGAGAGCGAAAACGGGAGAGAGCGAAAACGAGAGAGAGCGAAAACGAGAGAGAGCGGAAACGGGAGAGAGCGAGCGAAAACGAAAGAAAGAGCGAAAACCAAAAAGAGAGCGAGCGAAAACGAGAGAGAGCGAAATCGAGAGCGCGTGAAAATGAGAGAGAGCGAGCGATAATGAGAGAGCGAGCGAGCGAAAACGAGGGAGAGAAAACGAGAGCGAGCAAGCGAAAACGAGAGAGCGAGCGAAAATGAGAGAGAGCGAAAACGAGAGAGAGTGAAAACGAGAGAGAGCGAAAGCGAAAACGAGAGAGAGCGAAAACGAGAGAGCGAAAACGAGAGAGAGCGAGCGAGCGAAAACGAGAGAGAGCGAGCGAGCGAAAACGAGAGAGCGAAAACGAGAGAGAGAGAGAAAACGAGAGAAAGCGAAAACGAGAGAGAGCGAGAGCGAAAACGAGAGAGAGTGAGCGAGCGAAAGCGAGAGAGTGAGGGAGCGAAAACGAGAGAGAGCGAGCGAAAATGAGAGAGCGAGCGAAAACGAGAGAGAGCGAGCGAAAATGAGAGAGAGAGCAAGCAAAAACGAGAGAGAGAAAACGAGAGAGTGAGCGAGCGAAAGCGAGAGAGTGAGCGAGCGAAAGCGAGCGAGAGCGAGCGTAAACGAGAGAGCGAGCGAAAACGAGAGAGCGAGCGAAAACGAGAGAGAGCGAGGGAAAACGAGAGAGAGAGAGAAAACGAGAGAGAGTGAGCGAAAACGAGAGAGCGAGCGAAAACGAGAGAGAGCAAGCAAAAACGAGAGAGAGAGAGAAAACGAGAGAGAGCGAGTGAGCGAAAACGAGAGAGGGAGCGAAAACGAGAGAGGGAGCGAAAACGAGAGAGGGAGCGAAAACGAGAGAGAGAGAGGGAGCGGAAACGAGAGAGAGTGAGCGAAAACGAGAGAGAGAGAGAGCGAGCGAAAACGAGAGAGAGAGAGAGCGAGTGAAAACGAGAGAGAGAGCGAAAACGAGAGAGCGAGCGAAAACAAGAGAGAGAGAGAGCGAAAACGAGAGAGCGAGCGAAAACAAGAGAGAGAGCGAGCGAAAACGAGAGAGAGAGCGAAAACGAGAGAGCGAGCGAAAACGAGAGAGAGAGCGAAAACGAGAGAGCGAGCGAAAACGAGAGAGAGAGAGCGAGCGAAAACGAGAGAGAGAGAGCGAGCGAAAACAAGAGAGAGAAAGTGAGCGAAAACGAGAGAGAGTGAGCGAAAACGAGAGAGAGCGCGCGAAAACCAAAGCGAGAGCGAAAACGAGAGAGCGAGCAAGCAAAAAAAGAGAGTGAAAACGAGAGAGCGAAAACGTGAGCGAGCGAAAACAAGAGAGAGCGAGCGAAAACGAGAGAGAGAGAGAGAGCGAGCGAAAACGAGAGAGAGAGCGAAAACAAGAGAGCGAGCGAAAACGGGAGAGAGAGAGCGAGCGAAAACGAGAGAGAGCGAGCGAAAACAAGAGAGAGAAAGTGAGCGAAAACGAGAGAGAGTGAGCGAAAACGAGAGAGAGCGCGCGAAAACCAAAGCGAGAGCGAAAACGAGAGAGCGAGCAAGCAAAAAAAGAGAGTGAAAACGAGAGAGCGAAAACGAGAGAGCGAAAACGAGGGAGAGAGAGCGAGCAAAAATGGAGAGAGCAAAAACAAGAGAGCGAGCGAAAATGATAGAGAGCGAAAACGAGAGAGAGAGCAAAAACGAGAGAGAGAGGGAGTGAGTGAAAACGACAGAGAGCGAAAACGAGAGAGCGAGCGAAAACGAGAGAGAGAGCGAGCGAGCGAAAACGAGAGAGAGCGAAAACAAGAGAGAGCGAAAACGGGAGAGAGCGAGCGAGCGAAAACGAAAGAAAGCGAAAACCAAAGAGAGAGCGAGCGAAAACGAGAGAGAGCGAAATCGAGAGCGCGTGAAAATGAGAGAGAGCGAGCGATAATGAGAGAGAGCGAGCGAGCGAAAACGAGGGAGAGAAAACGAGAGCGAGCAAGCGAAAACGAGAGAGCGAGCGAAAATGAGAGAGAGAGCGAAAACGAGAGAGTGAAAACGAGAGAGAGCGAGAGCGAAAACGAGAGCGAAAACGAGAGAGAGCGAGCGAAAACGAGAGAGCGAGCGAAAACGAGAGAGAGTGAGCGAAAACGAGAGAGCGAGCGAAAACGAGAGAGAGCAAGCAAAAACGAGAGAGAGAGAGAAAACGAGAGAGAGCGAGTGAGCGAAAACGAGAGAGGGAGCGAAAACGAGAGAGGGAGCGAAAACGAGAGAGGGAGCGAAAACGAGAGAGGGAGCGAAAACGAGAGAGAGAGAGGGAGCGGAAACGAGAGAGAGAGAGTGAGCGAAAACGAGAGAGAGAGAGAGAGCGAGCGAAAACGAGAGAGAGAGAGAGCGAGCGAAAACGAGAGAGAGAGAGAAAACGAGAGAGTGAGCGAAAACGAGAGAGCGAGCGAAAACGAGAGAGAGCAAGCAAAAACGAGAGAGAGAGAGAAAACGAGAGAGAGCGAGTGAGCGAAAACGAGAGAGGGAGCGAAAACGAGAGAGGGAGCGAAAACGAGAGAGGGAGCGAAAACGAGAGAGGGAGCGAAAACGAGAGAGGGAGCGAAAACGAGAGAGGGCGAGCGAAAATGAGTGAGAGCGAAAACGAGAGCGAGGGAGTGAAAACGAGAGAGAGCGAGCGAAAACGAGAGAGAGAGCAAAAAAACGATAGGTCGAAAACGAGAGAGAGTGAAAACGAGAGTGAAAACGAGAGATCGAAAACAAGAGAGAGAGAGTGAAAACGAGAGATTGAAAACGAGAGATCGAAAACAAGAGAGAGAGAGTGAAAACGAGAGATTGAAAACGAGAGAGAGTGAAAACGAGAGAGAGCGAAAACGAGAGAGCGAAAACGAGAGAGAGTGAAAACGAGAGATCGAAAACGAGAGATCGAAAACAAGAGAGAGAGAGTGAAAACGAGAGATTGAAAACGAGAGAGAGTGAAAACGAGAGAGAGCGAAAACGAGAGAGAGAGAGCGAAAACGAGAGAGCGAAAACGAGAGAGAGCGAAAACGAGAGAGCGAAAACGAGAGAGCGAAAACGAGAGAGCGAAAACGAGAGAGAGAGAAATCGAGAGAGAGAGAAATCGAGAGAGAGCGAGCGAGCGAAAGGGAGAGAGAGTGAGCAAGCGGAAGAGGGAGGGTGGGCGCAAGAGGGAGGGCGTGGGGAAGAGGGGGAGCGGCCGGAAGAGGGAGAGCGAGCGAAGAGGGAGGAGGGGAGAAGGAAGGGGGAGGGGAAAGCTGGGGGGAAAGGGGGAAGGAGGGGGGAAAGGGGGAAGGAGGGGGGAAGGAAGGGGGAAGGAGCGGGGAAGGAGGGGGAGGGGGAAGGAGGGGGAGGGGGAAGGAGGGGGAGGGGGTAAGGAGTGGGGGGAAAGGCATGAGTGGGAGATCGGGGCAAGGAGGGGGGACGGGGAAAGAGGGGAGGGGGAAGGAGTGGGAAATGAGGGTGGGGGGGAGGAAGGAGCGGGAAGGGTGGGAAGGAGGGGGAGGGGGACGGAGGTAGGGAAAGGGTGTGGGCAGTGAGGAGGGGAGGTGGAGAGGGGGGAGGTGGGGAAGGGGGACGGGGGAGGACGGGAGTGGGGAGATAGGACGGGGGAGATGGACAGGGGGAAGGGGAGATGGAGGGGAGGATGGACAGGGGGGAGGAGGGACGGGGAGGGGGGTGAGGGGGGAAGGGGACAGGTGGGGAGATGGGACGGGGGGAGGGGGGATAGGTTGGAGGGAGTGCAGGGGGGTGGGGAGATGGGGGAGGGGGGGACGGGGAGGGGGATGGGGGGAGGGGAACAGGGGGAGGGGGACAGAGTGGAGGGAGACAGGGGGCGCAGAGGGGGACGGAGACAGGGGGCGGAGGGGGACAGGGGGGTGAAGGGGGACGGGGGGGTGGAGGGGGACGTGGGGGTGGAGGGGGACGGGGGGGCGGAGGGGGACGGAGGGGGACAGGGGTGCGGAGAGGGGGACGGGGGGGCGGAGGGGGGACAGGGGAGGTAGAGGGGGACGGGGGGGTGAAGGGGGACGGGGGGGCGGAGGGGGACGGAGGGGGGACAGGGGGTGCGGAGGGGGACGGGGGGGGCGGAGGTGGACAGGGGGGGCGGAGGTGGACAGGGGGCGGATGGGGACAGGGGGGCGGAGGGGGACGGGGGGGCGGAGGGGGGACAGGGGGGCGGAGGTGGACGTGGGGGGGGGGGCGGAGGGGGACGGGAGGGGCGGGAGGGGGAACGGGGGGC
>NW_027593083.1:0-2500 GCF_964213995.1 Mustelus asterias
TCCGCTTCCCCCTTCCCTCCCTCCGCTTCCCCCTTCCCTCCCTCCGCTTCCCCCTTCCCTCCCTCCGCTTCCCCCTTCCCTCCCTCCGCTTCCCCCTTCCCTCCCTCCGCTTCCCCCTTCCCTCCCTCCGCTTCCCCCTTCCCTCCCTCCGCTTCCCCCTTCCCTCCCTCCGCTTCCCCTTCCCTCCCTCCGCTTCCCCCTTCCCTCCCTCCGCTTCCCCCTTCCCTCCCTCCGCTTCCCCCTTCCCTCCCTCCGCTTCCCCCTTCCCTCCCTCCGCTTCCCCCTTCCCTCCCTCCGCTTCCCCCTTCCCTCCCTCCGCTTCCCCCTTCCCTCCCTCCGCTTCCCCCTTCCCTCCCTCCGCTTCCCCCTTCCCTCCCTCCGCTTCCCCTTCCCTCCCTCCGCTTCCCCCTTCCCTCCCTCCGCTTCCCCCTTCCCTCCCTCCGCTTCCCCCTTCCCTCCCTCCGCTTCCCCCTTCCCTCCCTCCGCTTCCCCCTTCCCTCCCTCCGCTTCCCCCTTCCCTCCCTCCGCTTCCCCCTTCCCTCCCTCCGCTTCCCCCTTCCCTCCCTCCGCTTCCCCCTTCCCTCCCTCCGCTTCCCCCTTCCCTCCCTCCGCTTCCCCCTTCCCTCCCTCCCTCCGCTTCCCCCTTCCCTCCCTCCCTCCCCCTCCCCCCTCCCCCCTCCCCCCTCCCCCCTCCCTCCTCCCCCCTCCCTCCCCGCTCCCTCCCCGCTCCCCCCTCCCTCCCCCCTCCCCCCTCCCTCCCCCCTCCCCCCTCCCTCCCCCTCCCTCCCTCCCTCCCCCCTCCCTCCCCGCTCCCCCCTCCCCCCCCGCTCCCCCCTCCCCCCCGCTCCCCCCTCCCCCCCCGCTCCCTACCCCCCCGCTCCCCCCTCCCGACTCCCACCGCTCCCCCCTCCCGACTCCCCCGCTCCCCCCTCCCGACTCCCCCGCTCCCCCCTCCCGACCCCCCCCCCGCTCCCCCCTCCCGACCCCCCCCGCTCCCCCCTCCCGACCCCCCCCGCTCCCCCCTCCCGACCCCCCCCCGCTCCCCCCTCCCGACCCCCCCCCGCTCCCCCCTCCCGACCCCCCCCCGCTCCCCCCTCCCGACCGCCCCCCGCTCCCCCCTCCCGACCGCCCCCCGCTCCCCCCTCCCGACCCCCCCCGCTCCCCCCTCCCGACCCCCCCCGCTCCCCACTCCCGACCCCCCCCGCTCCCCACTCCCGACCCCCCCCGCTCCCCACTCCCGACCCCCCCGCTCCCCACTCCCGACCCCCCCGGCTCCCCACTCCCGACCCCCCCGCTCCCCCCTCCCTACCCCCCCGGCCCCCCCCTCCCTACCCCCCCGCCCCCCCCTCCCTACCCCCCCGCCCCCCCCTCCCTACCCCCCCGCCCCCCCCTCCCTACCCCTCCCAACCCCTCCCACAGTGCGGCACTCCCTCAGCACTGACCCTCCCACAGTGCGGCGCTCCCTCAGCACCGACCCTCCCACAGTGCGGCGCTCCCTCAGCACCGACCCTCCCACAGTGCGGCGCTCCCTCAGCACTGACCCTCCCACAGTGCGGCGCTCCCTCAGCACTGACCCTCCCACAGTGCGGGGCTCCCTCAGCACCGACCCTCCCACAGTGCGGCGCTCCCTCAGCACCGACCCTCCCACAGTGCGGCGCTCCCTCAGCACTGACCCTCCCACAGTGCGGCGCTCCCTCAGCACTGACCCTCCCACAGTGCGGCGCTCCCTCAGCACCGACCCTCCCACAGTGCGGCGCTCCCTCAGCACTGACCCTCCCACAGTGCGGGGCTCCCTCAGCACCGACCCTCCCACAGTGCGGCGCTCCCTCAGCACCTACCCTCCCACAGTGCGGCGCTCCCTCAGCACTGACCCTCCCACAGTGCGGCGCTCCCTCAGCACTGACCCTCCCACAGTGCGGCGCTCCCTCAGCACTGACCCTCCCACAGTGCGGCGCTCCCTCAGCACCGACCCTCCCACAGTGCGGCGCTCCCTCAGCACCGACCCTCCCACAGTGCGGCGCTCCCTCAGCACTGACCCTCCCACAGTGCGGCGCTCCCTCAGCACTGACCCTCCCACAGTGCGGCGCTCCCTCAGCACTGACCCTCCCACAGTGCGGCGCTCCCTCAGCACCGACCCTCCCACAGTGCGGCGCTCCCTCAGCGCTGACCCTCCCACAGTGCGGCGCTCCCTCAGCACTGACCCTCCCACAGTGCGGCGCTCCCTCCTATCTGTGTTTGATTGTTGAATCTTCTCTCTCTCTTCCCCCTCCCTCTCTCTCAGCATGGCTGTCGATTACCCGCTCGTTCTGTACGATTGCGCCTACGAGAATCTGCAGTGGGTCTTCGATTCGGACGCGCACGCCTTTAACGTGACGCACCTGCAGGCAATGTGGACTCAACAGGCTGTGAAAAGCCAGCTCCTGTACAGCTTCCTGCAGGGCCTGGGGCAGGCTCCACACGAACACAGAGCAGGTACAACCTCGAGAGATACGGATCAGCC
>NW_027593083.1:7500-39007 GCF_964213995.1 Mustelus asterias
CCCACGCAGACACGAGGAGAATGTGCAAACTCCACACAGACAGTGACCCAAGCCGGGAATCGAACCCGGGACCCTGGAGCTGTGAAGCAGCAGTGCTAACCACTGTGCTACCGTGCCGCCCAGTCTCCTCTCATCCTACGTCTCTCCAAGGAGAAAAGACCGAGCTCCCTCAGCCTATCCTCATAAGGCACGCCACTCAATCCAGGCAACATCCTTGTAAATCCCCTCTGCACCCTTTCAATCATTTCCACATCCTTCCTGTAATGAGGCGACCAGAACTGAGCACAGTACTCCAAGTGGGGTCTGACGAGGGTCTTATAAAGCTGCATCATTATCCCCGGACTCCTGAACTCAATCCCTCGATTGATAAAGGCCAGCACACCATACGCCTTCTTAACCACCTCCTCCACCTGCGGGGCCGATTTCAGAGTCCTATGGACCCGGACCCCAAGGTCCTTCTGATCCTCTACCGTACTAAGAGTCTCTCCCTTTATATTGTACTCCTTCATCCCATTCGACCTGCCAAAATGGACCACGACGCATTTATCCGGGTTGAAGTCCATCTGCCACTTCTCCGGCCAGTCTTGCATCCTATCTATGTCCCTCTGTAACTTTATAATGTGTTGAAGTGTGTGTGAGAAGGGGGGATTAACACCTGCCCTTCAACGTCCAGTGCTCAAATGAAAATAACTCCCTGACTCTCTCTGTAAAAGCAACAAATAACACTTTACTTATCTAACTAATAGTGAGCAGGTTAACGAAACTATTCCCAACCCAATAAAACACCATTCTAATGGGATGCTGCTTTGATCAATCCCATTCCCATTTATTAACAAGAGAGAGAGCGAGGGGGAGAGAGAGCGAGGGGGAGAGAGAGAGAGAGAGAGAGCGAGGGGGAGAGAGAGAGGGGGAGAGAGAGCGAGGGGGAGAGAGAGAGAGCGAGGGGGGGGGAGAGAGAGCGAGGGGGGGGGGTGGAGAGGGAATTTGCACGGTGGCTTCTCCCATGCACACGGTTCGTGTGGAGCAGAGCCGGGGATCCGAGGGCGCAGCTTCAGAGTAATGGGAAACAAGACGGGGGAAATACAGCAGGATATAGCTCGGTTGGAGACTTGGGCGGAGGGGTGGCAGATGGAGTTTAATCCGGACAAATGTGAGGTGATACATTTTGGAAGGTCTAATACAGATAGGAAATATACAGTAAATGGCAGAACCCTTGAGAGTATTGATAGGCAGAGGGATCTGGGTGTACAGGGACACAGGTCACTGAAAGTGGCAACGCAGGTGGAGAAGGTAGTCAAGAAGGCATACGGCACGCTTGCCTTCATCGGCCGGGACATTGAGTTTAAAACTTGGCAAGTCATGTTGCAGCTTTATAGAACCTTAGTTAGGCCGCACTTGGAATATAGTGTTCAATTCTGGTCGCCACACTACCAAACGTGTGGCGACCAGGTTTTCAAAGCTTGCAGAGGGATTTGGACCAACTAGAAAAATGGGCTGAAAAATGGCAGATGGAATTTAATGCAGACAAGTGTGAGATATTGCACTTTGGAAGGACAAACCAAAGTAGAACGTACAGGGTAAATGGTAGGACTCTGAAGAGTGCAGTAGAACAGAGGGATCTGGGAATACAGGTTCAGAGTTCCCTAAAAGTGACGTCACAGGTGGATAGGGTCGTAAAGAGTGCCTTTGGTACATTGGCCTTTATAAATCGGAGTATCGAGTATAAAAGTTGGAGTGTTATGGTAAGGTTATATAAGGCATTGGTGAGGCCGAATTTGGAGTATTGTGTACAGTTTTGGTCACCTAGTTACAGGAAGGATGTAAATAAGGTTGAAAGAGAAGGTTCACAAGGATGTTGCCGGGACTTGAGAAGCTGAGTTACAGAGAGAGATTGAATAGGTTGGGACTTTATTCCCTGGAGCGTAGAAGATTGAGGGGAGATTTGATAGAGGTGTATAAGATTTTGATGGGTATAGATAGAGTGAATGCAAGCAGGCTTTTTCCGCTGAGGCTAGGGGAGAAAAAAACCAGAGGGCATGGGTTAAGGGGGAAAGGAGAAAAGTTGAAAGGGAATATTAGGGGGGGCTTCTTCACGCAGAGAGTGGTGGGAGTGTGGAATGAGCTGCCGGATAAAGTGGTAAATGCGGGGTCACTTTTAACATTTAAGAAAAACTTGGACGGGTTGATGGATGAGAGGGGTGTGGAGGGATATGGTCCAAGTGCAGGTCAGTGGGACTAGGCAAAAAATGGTTCGGCACAGACAAGAAGGGCCAAAAGGCCTGTTTCTGAGCTGTAATTTTCTATGGTTCTAAAAGGATGTGGAGGCTTTGAAGAGGGTACAGAAAAGATTCACCAGGATGTTGTCCTGGTCTGGAGGGCATTAGCTATGAGGAGAGGTTGGAGAAACTTGGTTTGTTCTCACTGGAGGTTGAGGGGAGACCTGATAGAAGTCTACAAGATTATGAGGGACAGAGTGGAGAGTCAGAAGCTTTTTCCCCCAGGGTGGAAGAGTCGATTACTCGGGGGGCACAGGTTTAAGGTGCGAGGGGCAAGGTTTAAAGGAGATGTACGAGGCAGATTTTTTACACAGAGGGTGGTGGGTGCCTGGAACTCGTTGCCGGAGGAGGGAGTGGAAGCGGAGACGGTCGTGAGTTTTAAGGGGCATCTTGACAAATCCATGAATAGGGATGGGAATAGAGGGATACGGTCCCCAGAAGGGGAGGGGGTTTTAGTTCAGTCGGGGGCAGCATGGACGGTGCAGGCTTGGAGGGCCGAAGGGCCTGTTTCTGTGCTGGAATCTTCTGAAGAGTTTTTTCAGCAGGAATGTTGGAATCCACTCCCACAGAGGCGGCCGCGTCACTGAGTGTGTTTCAAGGGAGATGGATCGGTTCCTGATTGGCGGGGGGGGGGGGTCGGTGGGGTGAAGGGTTACAGGCGGGAGAATGGGGATTGAGAACGGTACAAGCCCTGGCGGGATAGACTGGCTGGGCCGAATGGCCTCATTCTGCTCCTATGTCTGATGGGCAGACTGAGTGAGTGTGGTGTCGGGGGGAGGGGGAGCAGGTACAGCAGAGGACCCTCGGAGGGACTGGGGTTCGGAAGGGTAAAGGTCACCTACCAGAGAGTCCCCCGGTGGTTGTCCGCCTGAACAGTAAGGGATCGGGGGGAGAGGGGAGTCAGTGATGGCACCCCCAGTGGTTGTCCCCCTCCAAAATAAGTATACCGTTTTGGATACTGTCGGGGGGGGGGGAGATGACCCTCCAGGGGTAAGCCACGATGACCGGCTCACTGGCACGGAATCTGTGGCTCAGCAGGGAAAGAGGGAGAACCAGGAGAGCAATGGTAGTGGGGGATGCAACAGTTAGAGGCACAGACAGACCATTCTGTGGGCGCGAACGAGACTCCAGGATGGTAGTCTGTCTCCCTGGAGCCGGGGTCCTGGAAGTCTCTGAGCAGATAGGAAGCCTCCTAAAAAGGGGAGGGTAACCGGACAGACGTCAGTGTCCACATTGGTGCAAATGACGCAGGCAGAAAGGGCAGGGAGGTCTTTGCGAGAGCTATTCAGGGAGTAGTCGGCTGAAAAGCAGGGACTCTAGGGTAGCGATCTCCGGACTGCTCCCAGTGCTAGTGAGGCGAGGAACAGGGAGACAGTACAGCCTGGCTAAAGGACTGGTGCTGGAGGGAGGGTTTCAAATTCGTGGATCACTGTGAAGTCTTCAAGAGAGGATAGCACCTGTACAAGAAGGACGGGTTGCCCCTAAACTGGAGGGGCACGAATATCCGAGCTGGGAGTTTTGCGAGTGTGGTTCGGGTGGGTTTAAACTAATGTGGCAGGGGGGGTGGGGATCAGAACAGTAGGTCACTCAGCATAGAGGCTGGGGACGAGCTTGGGGCCAAGACAAGGCTATCTAAGAGGAAGAGCATTCTGGGGGAGGATGACCTCAGCGGGCCTGGAGGTCTGGAGTGCATCTGCTTCAATGCGAGGAGCGTCACAGGCAAGACAGACGAGCTTAGAGCCTCGATGCTTGCGCGGAACGTAGAACATTACAGCGCAGTACAGGCCCTTCGGCCCTCGATGTTGCGCCGACCGGTGGAACCAATCTAAAGCCCCTCTAATCTACACTATTCCAATATCACCCATATGTTTATCCAATAACCACTTGAACGCTCTTAATGTTGACGAGTCCACTACTGCTACAGGCAGGGCATTCCACGCCCTTACTACTCTCTGAGTAAAGAACCTACCTCTAACATCTGTCCTATATCTCTCACCCCTCAATTTAAAGCTATGTCCCCTCGTGCTAGCCAACACCATCCGAGCAAAAAGGCTCTCACTATCCACCCTCTCTAATCCTCTGATCATCTTGTATGCCTCTATTAAGTCACCTCTTCTTCTCTCTAACGAAAACAAGTCCCTCAGCCTTTCCTCATACGATTTTCCCACCATACCAGGCAACATCCTGGTAAATCTCCTCTGCACCCTTTCCAACACTTCCACATCTTTCCTACAATACGGCGACCAGAACTGTACGCAATACTCCAAATGCGGCCGCACCAGAGTTTTGTACAGTTGCAGCATGACCTCCTGGCTCCGAAACTCAATCCCTCTACCAATAAAAGCTAACACACCGTACGCCTTCTTAACAACCCTATCAACCTGGGTGCCAACTTTCAGGGATCTATGCACATGGACACCCAGATCCCTCTGTTCATCCACACTACCAAGTATCTTACCATTAGCCCAGTACTCTGTATTCCTGTTACTCCTTCCAAAGTGAATCACCTCACACTTTTCCGCATTAAACTCCATTTGCCACCTCTCAGCCCAGCTCTGCAGCTTATCTATGTCCCTCTGTAACCTGCCACTTCCCTCCGCACTGTCTACAACTCCACCGACTTTAGTGTCATCCGCAAATTTACTAACCCATCCTTCCACGCCCTCAGGGGGCGGGGCTGAGTGTCCAGGGGGCGGGGCTGAGTGTCCAGGGGGAGGGGCTGAGTGTCCGGGGGGAGGGGCTGAGTGTCCAGGGGGAGGGGCTGAGTGTCAGGGGGCGGGGCTGAGTGTCCAGGGGGAGGGGCTGAGTGTCAGGGGCTGAGTGTCAGGGGGAGGGGCTGAGTGTCCAGGGGAGGGGCTGTGTCAGGGGGCGGGGCTGAGTGTCAGGGGGAGGGGCTGAGTGTCCAGGGGAGGGGCTGTGTCAGGGGGCGGGGCTGAGTGTCAGGGGGAGGGGCTGAGTGTCCAGGGGGAGGGGCTGAGTGTCCAGGGAAGGGGCTGAGTGTCAGGGGGCGGGGCTGAGTGTCCAGGGGGCGGGGCTGAGTGTCAGGGGGTGGGGCTGAGTGTCAGGGGGTGGGGCTGAGTGTCAGGGGGTGGGGCTGAGTGTCAGGGGGCTGAGTGTCAGGGGGCGGGGCTGAGTGTCAGGGGGCGGGGCTGAGTGTCAGGGGGTGGGGCTGAGTGTCAGGGGGCTGAGTGTCAGGGGGCGGGGCTGAGTGTCAGGGGGTGGGGCTGAGTGTCAGGGGGTGGGGCTGAGTGTCAGGGGGCTGAGTGTCAGGGGGCGGGGCTGAGTGTCAGGGGGCGGGGCTGAGTGTCAGGGGGTGGGGCTGAGTGTCAGGGGGCTGAGTGTCAGGGGGCGGGGCTGAGTGTCAGGGGTGGGGCTGAGTGTCAGGGGGTGGGGCTGAGTGTCAGGGGGTGGGGCTGAGTGTCCAGGGGGCGGGGCTGAGTGTCAGGGGGTGGGGCTGAGTGTCAGGGGGCGGGGCTGAGTGTCAGGGGGCAGGTCTGTTAGGGGGCGGGTCTGAGTGTCCAGGGGGTGGGGCTGAGTGTCAGGGGCTGAGTGTCAGGGGGCGGGGCTGAGTGTCAGGGGGCGGGGCTGAGTGTCAGGGGGCAGGGCTGAGTGTCAGGGGGCGTGTCTGTTAGGGGGCGGGTCTGAGTGTCCAGGGGGAGGGGCTGAGTGTCAGGGGTGGGGCTGTGTGTCAGGGGGCGGGGCTGAGTGTCAGGGGTGGGGCTGAGTGTCAGGGGGAGGGGCTGAGTGTCAGGGGGCGGGGCTGAGTGTCAGGGGTGGGGCTGAGTGTCAGGGGGAGGGGCTGAGTGTCAGGGGGTGGGGCTGAGTGTCAGGGGGAGGGGCTGAGTGTCAGGGGGCGGGGCTGAGTGTCCAGGGGGCGGGGCTGAGTGTCAGGGGGTGGGGCTGAGTGTCAGGGGGTGGGGCTGAGTGTCAGGGGGCGGGGCTGAGTGTCAGGGGGTGGGGCTGAGTGTCAGGGGGCTGAGTGTCAGGGGGCGGGGCTGAGTGTCAGGGGTGGGGCTGAGTGTCAGGGGGTGGGGCTGAGTGTCAGGGGGTGGGGCTGAGTGTCCAGGGGGCGGGGCTGAGTGTCAGGGGGTGGGGCTGAGTGTCAGGGGGCGGGGCTGAGTGTCAGGGGGCAGGTCTGTTAGGGGGCGGGTCTGAGTGTCCAGGGGGTGGGGCTGAGTGTCAGGGGGCTGAGTGTCAGGGGGCGGGGCTGAGTGTCAGGGGTGGGGCTGAGTGTCAGGGGGCGGGGCTGAGTGTCAGGGGGCTGAGTGTCAGGGGGCGGGGCTGAGTGTCAGGGGGCGGGGCTGTTAGGGGGCGGGGCTGAGTGTCAGGGGTGGGGCTGAGTGTCAGGGGTGGGGCTGAGTGTCAGGGGGCGGGGCTGAGTGTCAGGGGGCGGGGCTGAGTGTCAGGGGGCGGGGCTGAGTGTCAGGGGGCGGGGCTGAGTGTCCGGGGGCTGAGTGTCAGGGGGCGGGTCTGAGTGTCAGGGGGAGGGGCTGAGTGTCAGGGGGCGGGGCTGAGTGTCAGGGGGTGGGGCTGAGTGTCAGGGGGTGGGGCTGAGTGTCAGGGGGCGGGGCTGAGTGTCAGGGGGTGGGGCTGAGTGTCAGGGGGCTGAGTGTCAGGGGGCGGGGCTGAGTGTCAGGGGTGGGGCTGAGTGTCAGGGGGTGGGGCTGAGTGTCAGGGGGTGGGGCTGAGTGTCCAGGGGGCGGGGCTGAGTGTCAGGGGGTGGGGCTGAGTGTCAGGGGGCGGGGCTGAGTGTCAGGGGGCAGGTCTGTTAGGGGGCGGGTCTGAGTGTCCAGGGGGCGGGGCTGAGTGTCAGGGGGCGGGGCTGAGTGTCAGGGGGCGGGGCTGAGTGTCAGGGGGCTGAGTGTCAGGGGGCGGGGCTGAGTGTCAGGGGGCGGGGCTGTTAGGGGGCGGGGCTGAGTGTCAGGGGTGGGGCTGAGTGTCAGGGGTGGGGCTGAGTGTCAGGGGGCGGGGCTGAGTGTCAGGGGGCGGGGCTGAGTGTCAGGGGGCGGGGCTGAGTGTCAGGGGGCGGGGCTGAGTGTCAGGGGGCGGGGCTGAGTGTCAGGGGGTGGGGCTGAGTGTCCGGGGGCTGAGTGTCAGGGGGCGGGGCTGTGTGTCAGGGGGCGGGGCTGAGTGTCCAGGGGGCGGGGCTGAGTGTCAGGGGGCGGGGCTGAGTGTCCGGGGGCTGAGTGTCAGGGGGCGGGGCTGAGTGTCAGGGGGCAGGGCTGAGTGTCAGGGGGCGGGGCTGAGTGTCCGGGGGCTGAGTGTCAGGGGGCGGGGCTGAGTGTCAGGGGGCGGGGCTGTGTGTCAGGGGGCGGGGCTGAGTGTCCAGGGGGCGGGGCTGAGTGTCAGGGGGCGGGGCTGAGTGTCAGGGGGCGGGGCTGAGTGTCCGGGGGCGGGGCTGTGTGTCAGTGGGCGGGACTGATTGTCAGTGGGCGGGGCTGAGTGCCTGGGGGTGGGGCTGAGTGTCAGGGGGCGGGGCTCAGTGTCAGGGGGCGGGTCTGAGTGCCCGGGGGCGGGGCTCAGTGTCAGGGGGCGGGTCTGAGTGCCCGGGGGCGGGGCTCAGTGTCAGGGGGCGGGGCTGAGTGCCAGGGGGCGGGGCTGAGTGTCAGGGGGCGGGTCTGAGTGCCCGGGGGCGGGGCTCAGTGTCAGGGGGCGGGGCTGGGTACCGGGGGGCGGCGCTGAGTCCGGGGCGGCGCTGAGTGTCAGGGGGCGGGGCTCAGTGTCAGGGGCTCAGTGTCGGGGCGGGGCTGAGTCAGGGGGCGGGGCTGAGTCAGGGGGCGGGGCTGAGTCAGGGGGCGGGGCTGAGTACCGGCGGGCGGCGCTTCACCACACCGGAAGTTGGACAGTGCCCCGGAAGTGCAAGCTGGTCCAGGTTGACCCCGGCAACGAGCGGCGGCTGCGCGGTGAGTTGGGGATCGCAGCGGCTCCCGGTGGCCGCTCTAATCGATTCAAACCGGGCGGAGGCCACGCAGGAGGAAGCGGGAGGACGGCTGGAAGGGAAGCGGGGGCTTCAAACCGCCCTCCCGGCCAGCACCGAGCCGCCCTCGGGGGAACTCGCGGCGCTCCGGGGAGGCCCGCCATTTTAGCTGCACCAATTCGGAGCGAGAGCGCAGGCGCCGTGCCGTCGGTGCGGGGAGGGAGGCGGCCGGCGCAGGCGCGCTTTCTTCCCTGCCTGTGGCGCGTGCGCACTGGCCGGATGTCCCCCCCCCGGCAGCCGCGCACGCGCGTCTGCCTCTCTCTCCCTTCACGCTTGCGCAGTGCCGGTTAATAACTGGCAGTCGTGTCGGCGAGTGGCGCCTGCGCGTTGTGGGTGCTGGCCGCGTGGTAAACGTCTGCGGTGCGCAGGCGTGCGCCTCAAGCCGCGGGGCACCCTGGGAGCTGTAGTCCCCAGCTCTGACAGTCTCCTGTCTCCAGAATGGGAGGCAGGGCTGGGTGGGAACTACAACCCCCAGGGTCCTGCTGCTCACCCTCCAGCCAGCTGTGATTGACTCAGCTGGCACCTCACTGGGGGCAGTTGGCACAGGGACGAATGTTGGCCCGGGCTCGCAGAGTTTAATTTCATTTATTATTATCACGTGTATCGGGATAGAGTGACAAGTCTTGTTTCTTCCACGCGACACAGACCAAGCATACCGTTCATAGAGTACATAGTTTTTTTTAGTTCAATTTATTTACAGGTGTCACAAGTCGGCTGACATTAACACTGCAATGAAGTCACTGTGAAAATCCCCAAGTCGCCACACTCCTGTTCGGGTCACACTGAGGGGGAATTTAGCACGTCCAATCCACCCTAACCAGCACAGTCTTTCGGACTGTGGGAGGAAACCGGAGCACCCGGAGGAAACCCACGCAGACACGGGGAGAACGTGCAGACTCCGCACAGACAGTGACCCGAGCCGGGAATCGAACCCGGGACCCTGGTGCTGTGAGGCAGCAGTGCTAACCACTGTGTCACCGGGTATTGGGATGCAGTGAAAAGTAATGTTTCTTGTGCACGATACAGACGAAGCATACCGTTCATAGAGTACAGAGGGGAGAAGGGAAGGAGAGGGTGCAGAATGTGGGTGCAGAGTCACTGGCGTCATTTGACACACCTGACCCTGGGAAATCCCCCACTCCGCCTCTGGCACATGGTGCAGAGGGAGCTTTACTCTGTATCCAACCCCGTGCTGTACCTGTCCTGGGAGTGTTTGATGGGGGACAGTGTAGAGGGAGCTTTACTCTGTATCTAACCCCGTGCTGTACCTGTCCTGGGAGTGTTTGATGGGGGACAGTGTAGAGGGAGCTTTACTCTGTATCTAACCCCGTGCTGTACCTGTCCTGGGAGTGTTTGATGGGGGACAGTGTAGAGGGAGCTTTACTCTGTATCTAACCCCATGCTGTACCTGTCCTGGGAGTGTTTGATGGGGACAGTGTAGAGGGAGCTTTACTCTGTATCTAACCCCGTGCTGTACCTGTCCTGGGAGTGTTTGATGGGGACAGTGTAGAGGGAGCTTTACTCTGTATCTAACCCCGTGCTGTACCTGTCCTGGGAGTGTTTGATGGGGGACAGTGTAGAGGGAGCTTTACTCTGTATCTAACCCCATGCTGTACCTGTCCTGGGAGTGTTTGATGGGGACAGTGTAGAGGGAGCTTTACTCTGTATCTAACCCCGTGCTGTACCTGTCCTGGGAGTGTTTGATGGGGGACAGTGTAGAGGGAGCTTTACTCTGTATCTAACCCCATGCTGTACCTGTCCTGGGAGTGTTTGATGGGGACAGTGTAGAGGGAGCTTTACTCTGTATCTAACCCCGTGCTGTACCTGTCCTGGGAGTGTTTGATGGGGACAGTGTAGAGGGAGCTTTACTCTGTATCTAACCCCGTGCTGTACCTGTCCTGGGAGTGTTTGATGGGGGACAGTGTAGAGGGAGCTTTACTCTGTATCTAACCCCATGCTGTACCTGTCCTGGGAGTGTTTGATGGGGACAGTGTAGAGGGAGCTTTACTCTGTATCTAACCCCGTGCTGTACCTGTCCTGGGAGTGTTTGATGGGGACAGTGTAGAGGGAGCTTTACTCTGTATCTAACCCCGTGCTGTACCTGTCCTGGGAGTGTTTGATGGGGGACAGTGTAGAGGGAGCTTTACTCTGTATCTAACCCCGTGCTGTCCCTGTCCTGGGAGTGTTTGATGGGGACAGTGTAGAGGGAGCTTTACTCTGTATCTAACCCCGTGCTGTACCTGTCCTGGGAGTGTTTGATGGGGACAGTGTAGAGGGAGCTTTACTCTGTATCTAACCCCGTGCTGTACCTGTCCTGGGAGTGTTTGATGGGGGACAGTGTAGAGGGAGCTTTACTCTGTATCTAACCCCGTGCTGTACCTGTCCTGGGAGTGTTTGATGGGGACAGTGTAGAGGGAGCTTTACTCTGTATCTAACCCCGTGCTGTACCTGTCCTGGGAGTGTTTGATGGGGGACAGTGTAGAGGGAGCTTTACTCTGTATCTAACCCCGTGCTGTACCTGTCCTGGGAGTGTTTGATGGGGACAGTGTAGAGGGAGCTTTACTCTGTATCTAACCCCGTGCTGTACCTGTCCTGGGAGTGTTTGATGGGGGACAGTGTAGAGGGAGCTTTACTCTGTATCTAACCCCGTGCTGTACCTGTCCTGGGAGTGTTTGATGGGGACAGTGTAGAGGGAGCTTTACTCTGTATCTAACCCCGTGCTGTACCTGTCCTGGGAGTGTTTGATGGGGACAGTGTAGAGGGAGCTTTACTCTGTATCTAACCCCGTGCTGGACCTGTCCTGGGAGTGTTTGATGGGGACAGTGTAGAGGGAGCTTTACTCTGTATCTAACCCCGTGCTGTACCTGTCCTGGGAGTGTTTGATGGGGGGCAGTGCAGAGGGAGCTTTACTCTGTATCTAACCCCGTGCTGTACCTGTCCTGGGAGTGTTTGATGGGGGACAGTGCAGAGGGAGCTTTACTCTGTATCTAACCCCGTGCTGTACCTGTCCTGGGAGTGTTTGATGGGGGACAGTGTAGAGGGAGCTTTACTCTGTATCTAACCCCGTGCTGTCCCTGTCCTGGGAGTGTTTGATGGGGACAGTGTAGAGGGAGCTTTACTCTGTATCTAACCCCGTGCTGTACCTGTCCTGGGAGTGTTTGATGGGGACAGTGCAGAGGGAGCTTTACTCTGTATCTAACCCCGTGCTGTACCTGTCCTGGGAGTGTTTGATGGGGGACAGTGTAGAGGGAGCTTTACTCTGTATCTAACCCCGTGCTGTACCTGTCCTGGGAGTGTTTGATGGGGACAGTGTAGAGGGAGCTTTACTCTGTATCTAACCCCGTGCTGTACCTGTCCTGGGAGTGTTTGATGGGGACAGTGCAGAGGGAGCTTTACTCTGTATCTAACCCCGTGCTGTACCTGTCCTGGGAGTGTTTGATGGGGACAGTGCAGAGGGAGCTTTACTCTGTATCTAACCCCGTGCTGTCCCTGTCCTGGGAGTGTTTGATGGGGACAGTGCAGAGGGAGTTTTACTCTGTATCTAACCCCGTGCTGTACCTGTCCTGGGAGTGTTTGATGGGGACAGTGTCGAGGGAGCTTTACTCTGTATCTAACCCCGTGCTGTACCTGTCCTGGGAGTGTTTGATGGGGACAGTGTAGAGGGAGCTTTACTCTGTATCTAACCCCGTGCTGTACCTGTCCTGGGAGTGTTTGATGGGGACAGTGTAAAGGGAGCTTTACTCTGTATCTAACCCCGTGCTGTACCTGTCCTGGGAGTGTTTGATGGGGACAGTGTAGAGGGAGCTTTACTCTGTATCTAACCCCGTGCTGTGCCTGTCCTGGGAGTCTTTGATGGGGCGACAGTGTAGAGGGAGCTTTACTCTGTATCTAACCCCGTGCTGTACCTGTCCTGGGAGTGTTTGATGGGGACAGTGTAGAGGGAGCTTTACTCTGTATCTAACCCCGTGCTGTACCTGTCCTGGGAGTGTTTGATGGGGACAGTGTAGAGGGAGCTTTACTCTGTATCTAACCCCGTGCTGTGCCTGTCCTGGGAGTGTTTGATGTGGGACAGTGTAGAGGGAGCTTTACTCTGTATCTAACCCCATGCTGTACCTGTCCTGGGAGTGTTTGATGGGGGACAGTGTAGAGGGAGCTTTACTCTGTATCTAACCCCGTGCTGTACCTGTCCTGGGAGTGTTTGATGGGGGACAGTGTAGAGGGAGCTTTACTCTGTATCTAACCCCGTGCTGTACCTGTCCTGGGAGTGTTTGATGGGGACAGTGTAGAGGGAGCTTTACTCTGTATCTAACCCCATGCTGTTCCTGTCCTGGGAGTGTTTGATGGGGACAGTGGAGAGGGAGCTTTACTCTGTATCTAACCCCGTGCTGTACCTGTCCTGGGAGTGTTTGATGGGGACAGTGTAGAGGGAGCTTTACTCTGTATCTAACCCCGTGCTGTCCCTGTCCTGGGAGTGTTTGATCGGGACAGTGTAAAGGGAGCTTTACTCTGTATCTAACCCCGTGCTGTACCTGTCCCGGGAGTGTTTGATGGGGACAGTGTAGAGGGAGCTTTACTCTGTATCTAACCCCGTGCTGTACCTGTCCTGGGAGTGTTTGATGGGGGACAGTGTAGAGGGAGCTTTACTCTGTATCTAACCCCGTGCTGTACCTGTCCTGGGAGTGTTTGATGGGGACAGTGTAGAGGGAGCTTTACTCTGTATCTAACCCCGTGCTGGACCTGTCCTGGGAGTGTTTGATGGGGACAGTGTAGAGGGAGCTTTACTCTGTATCTAACCCCGTGCTGTACCTGTCCTGGGAGTGTTTGATGGGGGGCAGTGCAGAGGGAGCTTTACTCTGTATCTAACCCCGTGCTGTACCTGTCCTGGGAGTGTTTGATGGGGGACAGTGCAGAGGGAGCTTTACTCTGTATCTAACCCCGTGCTGTACCTGTCCTGGGAGTGTTTGATGGGGGACAGTGCAGAGGGAGCTTTACTCTGTATCTAACCCCGTGCTGTACCTGTCCTGGGAGTGTTTGATGGGGGACAGTGCAGAGGGAGCTTTACTCTGTATCTAACCCCGTGCTGTACCTGTCCTGGGAGTGTTTGATGGGGGACAGTGTAGAGGGAGCTTTACTCTGTATCTAACCCCGTGCTGTACCTGTCCTGGGAGTGTTTGATGGGGACAGTGTAGAGGGAGCTTTACTCTGTATCTAACCCCGTGCTGTACCTGTCCTGGGAGTGTTTGATGGGGGACAGTGCAGAGGGAGCTTTACTCTGTATCTAACCCCGTGCTGTACCTGTCCTGGGAGTGTTTGATGGGGGACAGTGCAGAGGGAGCTTTACTCTGTATCTAACCCCGTGCTGTACCTGTCCTGGGAGTGTTTGATGGGGGACAGTGTAGAGGGAGCTTTACTCTGTATCTAACCCCGTGCTGTACCTGTCCTGGGAGTGTTTGATGGGGACAGTGTAGAGGGAGCTTTACTCTGTATCTAACCCCGTGCTGTACCTGTCCTGGGAGTGTCTGATGGGGACAGTGTAGAGGGAGCTTTACTCTGTATCTAACCCCGTGCTGTACCTGTCCTGGGAGTGTTTGATGGGGGACAGTGTAGAGGGAGCTTTACTCTGTATCTAACCCCGTGCTGTACCTGTCCTGGGAGTGTTTGATGGGGGACAGTGTAGAGGGAGCTTTACTCTGTATCTAACCCCGTGCTGTCCCTGTCCTGGGAGTGTTTGATGGGGACAGTGTAGAGGGAGCTTTACTCTGTATCTAACCCCGTGCTGTACCTGTCCTGGGAGTGTTTGATGGGGGACAGTGTAGAGGGAGCTTTACTCTGTATCTAACCCCGTGCTGTACCTGTCCTGGGAGTGTCTGATGGGGACAGTGTAGAGGGAGCTTTACTCTGTATCTAACCCCGTGCTGTACCTGTCCTGGGAGTGTTTGATGGGGGACAGTGTAGAGGGAGCTTTACTCTGTATCTAACCCCGTGCTGTACCTGTCCTGGGAGTGTTTGATGGGGGACAGTGTAGAGGGAGCTTTACTCTGTATCTAACCCCGTGCTGTCCCTGTCCTGGGAGTGTTTGATGGGGACAGTGTAGAGGGAGCTTTACTCTGTATCTAACCCCGTGCTGTACCTGTCCTGGGAGTGTTTGATGGGGGACAGTGTAGAGGGAGCTTTACTCTGTATCTAACCCCGTGCTGTCCCTGTCCTGGGAGTGTTTGATGGGGACAGTGTAGAGGGAGCTTTACTCTGTATCTAACCCCGTGCTGTACCTGTCCTGGGAGTGTTTGATGGGGGACAGTGCAGAGGGAGCTTTACTCTGTATCTAACCCCGTGCTGTACCTGTCCTGGGAGTGTTTGATGGGGGACAGTGTAGAGGGAGCTTCACTCTGTATCTAACCCCGTGCTGTACCTGTCCTGGGAGTGTTTGATGGGGACAGTGTAGAGGGAGCTTTACTCTGTATCTAACCCCGTGTTGTACCTGTCCTGGGAGTGTTTGATGGGGGACAGTGTAGAGGGAGCTTTACTCTGTATCTAACCCCGTGCTGTACCTGTCCTGGGAGTGTTTGATGGGGACAGTGCAGAGGGAGCTTTACTCTGTATCTAACCCCGTGCTGTACCTGTCCTGGGAGTGTTTGATGGGGGACAGTGTAGAGGGAGCTTTACTCTGTATCTAACCCCGTGCTGTACCTGTCCTGGGAGTGTTTGATGGGGACAGTGCAGAGGGAGCTTTACTCTGTATCTAACCCCGTGCTGTACCTGTCCTGGGAGTGTTTGATGGGGGACAGTGTAGAGGGAGCTTTACTCTGTATCTAACCCCGTGCTGTACCTGTCCTGGGAGTGTTTGATGGGGGACAGTGCAGAGGGAGCTTTACTCTGTATCTAACCCCGTGCTGTACCTGTCCTGGGAGTGTTTGATGGGGGACAGTGTAGAGGGAGCTTTACTGTATCTAACCCCGTGCTGTACCTGTCCTGGGAGTGTTTGATGGGGACAGTGTAGAGGGAGCTTTACTCTGTATCTAACCCCGTGCTGTACCTGTCCTGGGAGTGTCTGATGGGGACAGTGTAGAGGGAGCTTTACTCTGTATCTAACCCCGTGCTGTACCTGTCCTGGGAGTGTTTGATGGGGGACAGTGTAGAGGGAGCTTTACTCTGTATCTAACCCCGTGCTGTACCTGTCCTGGGAGTGTTTGATGGGGGACAGTGTAGAGGGAGCTTTACTCTGTATCTAACCCCGTGCTGTACCTGTCCTGGGAGTGTTTGATGGGGGACAGTGTAGAGGGAGCTTTACTCTGTATCTAACCCCGTGCTGTACCTGTCCTGGGAGTGTTTGATGGGGGACAGTGTAGAGGGAGCTTTACTCTGTATCTAACCCCGTGCTGTACCTGTC
This sequence comes from Mustelus asterias, assembly GCF_964213995.1. Taxonomy (NCBI): domain Eukaryota; kingdom Metazoa; phylum Chordata; class Chondrichthyes; order Carcharhiniformes; family Triakidae; genus Mustelus; species Mustelus asterias. The sequence goes on from NW_027593083.1 coordinate 23,141, forward strand.
CTGGGAGTGTTTGATGGGGGACAGTGTAGAGGGAGCTTTACTCTGTATCTAACCCCGTGCTGTACCTGTCCTGGGAGTGTTTGATGGGGGACAGTGTAGAGGGAGCTTTACTCTGTATCTAACCCCGTGCTGTACCTGTCCTGGGAGTGTTTGATGGGGGACAGTGTAGAGGGAGCTTTACTCTGTATCTAACCCCGTGCTGTACCTGTCCTGGGAGTGTTTGATGGGGGACAGTGTAGAGGGAGCTTTACTCTGTATCTAACCCCGTGCTGTACCTGTCCTGGGAGTGTTTGATGGGGGACAGTGTAGAGGGAGCTTTACTCTGTATCTAACCCCGTGCTGTCCCTGTCCTGGGAGTGTTTGATGGGGACAGTGTAGAGGGAGCTTTACTCTGTATCTAACCCCGTGCTGTACCTGTCCTGGGAGTGTTTGATGGGGGACAGTGCAGAGGGAGCTTTACTCTGTATCTAACCCCGTGCTGTACCTGTCCTGGGAGTGTTTGATGGGGGACAGTGTAGAGGGAGCTTCACTCTGTATCTAACCCCGTGCTGTACCTGTCCTGGGAGTGTTTGATGGGGACAGTGTAGAGGGAGCTTTACTCTGTATCTAACCCCGTGCTGTACCTGTCCTGGGAGTGTTTGATGGGGGACAGTGTAGAGGGAGCTTTACTCTGTATCTAACCCCGTGCTGTACCTGTCCTGGGAGTGTTTGATGGGGACAGTGCAGAGGGAGCTTTACTCTGTATCTAACCCCGTGCTGTACCTGTCCTGGGAGTGTTTGATGGGGGACAGTGTAGAGGGAGCTTTACTCTGTATCTAACCCCGTGCTGTACCTGTCCTGGGAGTGTTTGATGGGGACAGTGCAGAGGGAGCTTTACTCTGTATCTAACCCCGTGCTGTACCTGTCCTGGGAGTGTTTGATGGGGGACAGTGTAGAGGGAGCTTTACTCTGTATCTAACCCCGTGCTGTACCTGTCCTGGGAGTGTTTGATGGGGACAGTGCAGAGGGAGCTTTACTCTGTATCTAACCCCGTGCTGTACCTGTCCTGGGAGTGTTTGATGGGGACAGTGTAGAGGGAGCTTTACTCTGTATCTAACCCCGTGCTGTACCTGTCCTGGGAGTGTTTGATGGGGACAGTGCAGAGGGAGCTTTACTCTGTATCTAACCCCGTGCTGTACCTGTCCTGGGAGTGTTTGATGGGGACAGTGCAGAGGGAGCTTTACTCTGTATCTAACCCCGTGCTGTACCTGTCCTGGGAGTGTTTGATGGGGGACAGTGTAGAGGGAGCTTTACTCTGTATCTAACCCCGTGCTGTACCTGTCCTGGGAGTGTTTGATGGGGACAGTGCAGAGGGAGCTTTACTCTGTATCTAACCCCGTGCTGTACCTGTCCTGGGAGTGTTTGATGGGGACAGTGCAGAGGGAGCTTTACTCTGTATCTAACCCCGTGCTGTACCTGTCCTGGGAGTGTTTGATGGGGGACAGTGTAGAGGGAGCTTTACTCTGTATCTAACCCCGTGCTGTACCTGTCCTGGGAGTGTTTGATGGGGACAGTGTAGAGGGAGCTTTACTCTGTATCTAACCCCGTGCTGTACCTGTCCTGGGAGTGTTTGATGGGGACAGTGCAGAGGGAGCTTTACTCTGTATCTAACCCCGTGCTGTACCTGTCCTGGGAGTGTTTGATGGGGACAGTGCAGAGGGAGCTTTACTCTGTATCTAACCCCGTGCTGTCCCTGTCCTGGGAGTGTTTGATGGGGACAGTGCAGAGGGAGTTTTACTCTGTATCTAACCCCGTGCTGTACCTGTCCTGGGAGTGTTTGATGGGGACAGTGTCGAGGGAGCTTTACTCTGTATCTAACCCCGTGCTGTACCTGTCCTGGGAGTGTTTGATGGGGACAGTGTAGAGGGAGCTTTACTCTGTATCTAACCCCGTGCTGTACCTGTCCTGGGAGTGTTTGATGGGGACAGTGTAAAGGGAGCTTTACTCTGTATCTAACCCCGTGCTGTACCTGTCCTGGGAGTGTTTGATGGGGACAGTGTAGAGGGAGCTTTACTCTGTATCTAACCCCGTGCTGTGCCTGTCCTGGGAGTGTTTGATGGGGCGACAGTGTAGAGGGAGCTTTACTCTGTATCTAACCCCGTGCTGTACCTGTCCTGGGAGTGTTTGATGGGGACAGTGTAGAGGGAGCTTTACTCTGTATCTAACCCCGTGCTGTACCTGTCCTGGGAGTGTTTGATGGGGACAGTGTAGAGGGAGCTTTACTCTGTATCTAACCCCGTGCTGTGCCTGTCCTGGGAGTGTTTGATGTGGGACAGTGTAGAGGGAGCTTTACTCTGTATCTAACCCCATGCTGTACCTGTCCTGGGAGTGTTTGATGGGGGACAGTGTAGAGGGAGCTTTACTCTGTATCTAACCCCGTGCTGTACCTGTCCTGGGAGTGTTTGATGGGGGACAGTGTAGAGGGAGCTTTACTCTGTATCTAACCCCGTGCTGTACCTGTCCTGGGAGTGTTTGATGGGGACAGTGTAGAGGGAGCTTTACTCTGTATCTAACCCCATGCTGTTCCTGTCCTGGGAGTGTTTGATGGGGACAGTGGAGAGGGAGCTTTACTCTGTATCTAACCCCGTGCTGTACCTGTCCTGGGAGTGTTTGATGGGGACAGTGTAGAGGGAGCTTTACTCTGTATCTAACCCCGTGCTGTCCCTGTCCTGGGAGTGTTTGATCGTGACAGTGTAAAGGGAGCTTTACTCTGTATCTAACCCCGTGCTGTACCTGTCCCGGGAGTGTTTGATGGGGACAGTGTAGAGGGAGCTTTACTCTGTATCTAACCCCGTGCTGTACCTGTCCTGGGAGTGTTTGATGGGGACAGTGTAGAGGGAGCTTTACTCTGTATCTAACCCCGTGCTGTACCTGTCCTGGGAGTGTTTGATGGGGGACAGTGTAGAGGGAGCTTTACTCTGTATCTAACCCCGTGCTGTACCTGTCCTGGGAGTGTTTGATGGGGGACAGTGCAGAGGGAGCTTTACTCTGTATCTAACCCCGTGCTGTACCTGTCCTGGGAGTGTTTGATGGGGGACTGTGTAGAGGGAGCTTTACTCTGTATCTAACCCCGTGTTGTACCTGTCCTGGGAGTGTTTGATGGGGACAGTGTAGAGGGAGCTTTACTCTGTATCTAACCCCGTGCTGTACCTGTCCTGGGAGTGTTTGATGGAGACAGTGTAGAGGGAGCTTTACTCTGTATCTAACCCCGTGCTGTACCTGTCCTGGGAGTGTTTGATGGGGGACAGTGTAGAGGGAGCTTTACTCTGTATCTAACCCCGTGCTGTACCTGTCCTGGGAGTGTTTGATGGGGACAGTGTAGAGGGAGCTTTACTCTGTATCTAACCCCGTGCTGTACCTGTCCTGGGAGTGTTTGATGGGGGACAGTGTCGAGGGAGCTTTACTCTGTATCTAACCCCGTGCTGTACCTGTCCTGAGTGCTTGCGGGGGACAGTGTCGAGGGAGCTTTACTCTGTATCTAACCCCGTGCTGTACCTGTCCTGAGTGCTTGCGACTGCTTCCTGTTTGGAATAGGCATGGATTATAATTGAAACGCTTTGTGTTGGAACAGATCGCTCGAGGCAGAATGTCGAAACGAAAGGTGTCGTTTGAGACGGGCAGTGGGGATCAGGATGAGAGTTTACGCTCCCAGGTATGTGATCACAGGAACAACAGAGCCAAGGGCCTGTTTCGTCCACACTCGGGACTGCCCCGACATCACTCACAACCTCAAGAGGATCGGAAAATACGAATCCGCAACTGAAACAGGCCACTTGGCCCCTCACACCCTGCTATCCCACCCGATAAGATTCTGTATGATCGGAATGGTGTCTCAATGCCACTTCTCTGCTTCCCCCACTGACTCCGCCTCCCCCACTGACTCCGCCTCCCCCACTGACTCCGCCTCCCCCCGTCTCCGCCTCCCCCGTCTCCGCCTCCCCCCGTCTCCGCCTCCCCCCGTCTCCGCCTCCCCCCGTCTCCGCCTCCCCCCGTCTCCGCCTCCCCCACTGACTCCGCCTCCCCCACTGGACTCCGCCTCCCCCCGGTCTCCGCCTCCCCCACTGACTCCGCCTCCCCCACTGACTCCGCCTCCCCCGTCTCCGCCTCCCCCCGGTCTCCGCCTCCCCCACTGACTCCGCCTCCCCCGGTCTCCGCCTCCCCACTGACTCCGCCTCCCCCGGTCTCCGCCTCCCCCACTGACTCCGCCTCCCCCCCGTCTCGGCCTCCCCCCTCTCTCCGACTCCCCCCCCTCTCTCCGACTCCCCCCCCCTCTCTCCGACTCCCCCCCCTCTCTCCGACTCCCCCCCCTCTCTCCGACTCCCCCCCCTCTCTCCGACTCCCCCCCTCTCTCCGACTCCCCCCTTCTCTCCGACTCCCCCCCTCTCTCCGACTCCCCCCCCTCTCTCCGACTCCCCCCCTCTCTCCGACTCCCCCCCCTCTCTCCCGACTCCCCCCCTCTCTCCGACTCCCCCCCCCCTCTCTCCGACTCCCCCCCCCTCTCTCCGACTCCCCCCCTCTCTCCGCCTCCCCCCCTCTCTCCGCCTCCCCCCCCTCTCTCCGCCTCCCCCCCCCTCTCTCCGCCTCCCCCCCCTCTCTCCGCCTCCCCCCCCTCTCTCCGCCTCCCCCCCCTCTCTCCGCCTCCCCCCCTCTCTCCGCCTCCCCCCCCTCTCTCCGACTCCCCCCCTCTCTCCGACTCCCCCCCCTCTCTCCGACTCCCCCCCCTCTCTCCGACTCCCCCCCCTCTCTCCGACTCCCCCCCTCTCTCCGACTCCCCCCCCTCTCTCCGACTCCCCCCCCTCTCTCCGACTCCCCCCCCTCTCTCCGACTCCCCCCCCTCTCTCCGACTCCCCCCCCTCTCTCCGACTCCCCCCCTCTCTCCGACTCCTCCCCCTCTCTCCGACTCCTCCCCCTCTCTCCGACTCCTCCCCCTCTCTCCGACTCCCTCCCCCTCTCTCCGACTCCCCCCCTCTCTCCGACTCCCCCCCCCTCTCTCCGACTCCCCCCCCTCTCTCCGACTCCCCCCCCTCTCTCCGACTCCCCCCCCCCTCTCTCCGACTCCCCCCCCTCTCTCCGACTCCCCCCCCTCTCTCCGACTCCCCCCCCCTCTCTCCGACTCCCCCCCTCTCTCCGACTCCCCCCCCCTCTCTCCGCCCCCCCCCTCTCTCCGACTCCCCCTCTCTCCGACTCCCCCCCCCTCTCTCCGACTCCCCCTCTCTCCGACTCCCACCCCTCTCTCCGACTCCCCCCCTCTCTCCGACTCCCCCCCCTCTCTCCGACTCCCCCCCCTCTCTCCGCCCCCCCTCTCTCCGCCCCCCCCTCTCTCCGCCCCCCCCCTCTCTCCGACTCCCCCCACTCTCTCCGCCCCCCCCTCTCTCCGCCCCCCCCCCTCTCTCCGACTCCCCCCCCCGTCTCCGCCCCCCCCCGTCTCCGCCCCCCCCTCTCTCCGCCTCCCCCCCCTCTCTCCGCCTCCCCCCCCTCTCTCCGACTCCCCCCCCTCTCTCCGACTCCCCCCCCTCTCTCCGACTCCCCCCCCCTCTCTCCGACTCCCCCCCCTCTCTCCGCCCCCCCCCTCTCTCCGCCCCCCCCCTCTCTCCGCCCCCCCTCTCTCCGCCTCCCCCCCCTCTCTCCGCCTCCCCCCCTCTCTCCACCTCCCCCCCCTCTCTCCGCCTCCCCCCCCTCTCTCCGCCTCCCCCCCCTCTCTCCGCCTCCCCCCCCTCTCTCCGCCTCCCCCCCCTCTCTCCGCCTCCCCCCCTCTCTCCGCCTCCCCCCCCTCTCTCCGCCTCCCCCCCCTCTCTCCGCCTCCCCCCCCTCTCTCCGCCTCCCCCCCCTCTCTCCGCCTCCCCCCCCTCTCTCCGCCTCCCCCCCCTCTCTCGGCCCGCCCCCCTCTCTCCGCCTCCCCCCCCTCTCTCCGCCTCCCCCCCCTCTCTCCGCCTCCCCCTCTCTCTCCGCCTCCCCCCCCTCTCTCCGCCTCCCCCCCTCTCTCCGCCTCCCCCCCCTCTCTCCGCCTCCCCCCCCCTCTCTCCGCCTCCCCCCCCTCTCTCCGCCTCCCCCCCCTCTCTCCGCCTCCCCCCCCTCTCTCCGCCTCCCCCCCCTCTCTCCGCCTCCCCCCCTCTCTCCGCCTCCCCCCCCTCTCTCCGACTCCCCCCCCTCTCTCCGACTCCCCCCCCTCTCTCCGCCCCCCCTCTCTCCGACTCCCCCCCTCTCTCTCCGACTCCCCCTCTCTCCGACTCCCCCCCCTCTCTCCGACTCCCCCCCCTCTCTCCGACTCCCCCCCCTCTCTCCGACTCCCCCCCCTCTCTCCGACTCCCCCCCCTCTCTCCGACTCCCCCCCCCTCTCTCCGACTCCCACCCCTCTCTCCGACTCCCCCCCCTCTCTCCGCCCCCCCCTCTCTCCGCCCCCCTCTCTCTCCGCCCCCCCCCTCTCTCCGCCCCCCCCCTCTCTCCGCCCCCCCCCTCTCTCCGACTCCCCCCACTCTCTCCGCCCCCCCCTCTCTCCGCCCCCCCCCTCTCTCCGACTCCCCCCCCCGTCTCCGCCCCCCCCTCTCTCCGCCTCCCCCCCCTCTCTCCGCCTCCCCCCCCTCTCTCCGCCTCCCTCCCCCTCTCTCCGACTCCCCCCCCTCTCTCCGACTCCCCCCCCTCTCTCCGCCCCCCCCCTCTCTCCGCCCCCCCCTCTCTCCGCCCCCCCCTCTCTCCGCCCCCCCCTCTCTCCGCCCCCCCTCTCTCCGCCTCCCCCCCCTCTCTCCGCCTCCCCCCCCCTCTCTCCGCCTCCCCCCCCTCTCTCCGCCTCCCCCCCTCTCTCCGCCTCCCCCCCCTCTCTCCGCCTCCCCCCCCTCTCTCCGCCTCCCCCCCCTCTCTCCGACTCCCCCCCTCTCTCCGCCTCCCCCCCCTCTCTCCGCCTCCCCCCCCCTCTCTCCGACTCCCCCCCCTCTCTCTGCCTCCCCCCCTCTCTCCGCCTCCCCCCCCTCTCTCCGCCTCCCCCCCCTCTCTCCGCCTCCCCCCCCCTCTCTCCGCCTCCCCCCCCTCTCTCCGACTCCCCCCCTCTCTCCGACTCCCCCCCCTCTCTCCGACTCCCCCCCCTCTCTCCGCCTCCCCCCCCTCTCTCCGCCTCCCCCCCCTCTCTCCGCCTCCCCCCCCTCTCTCCGACTCCCCCCCCTCTCTCCGCCTCCCCCCCCTCTCTCCGCCTCCCCCCCCTCTCTCCGCCTCCCCCCCCTCTCTCCGCCTCCCCCCCCTCTCTCCGACTCCCCCCCCTCTCTCCGACTCCCCCCCCTCTCTCCGCCTCCCCCCCCTCTCTCTGCCTCCCCCCCCTCTCTCCGACTCCCCCCCTCTCTCCGACTCCCCCCCCTCTCTCCGACTCCCCCCCCTCTCTCCGACTCCCCCCCCTCTCTCCGACTCCCCCCCTCTCTCCGCCTCCCCCCCTCTCTCCGCCTCCCCCACCCTCTCCGCCTCCCCCCCTCTCTCCGCCTCCCCCCCTCTCTCCGCCTCCCCCCCTCTCTCCGCCTCCCCCCCCTCTCTCCGCCTCCCCCCCCTCTCTCCGCCTCCCCCCCTCTCTCCGCCTCCCCCCCCTCTCTCCGCCTCCCCCCCCTCTCTCCGCCTCCCCCCCCTCTCTCCGCCTCCCCCCCCTCTCTCCGCCTCCCCCCCCTCTCTCCGCCTCCCCCCCCTCTCTCCGCCTCCCCCCCTCTCTCCGCCTCCCCCCCCTCTCTCCGCCTCCCCCCCCTCTCTCCGCCTCCCCCCCCTCTCTCCGCCTCCCCCCCCTCTCTCCGCCTCCCCCCCCTCTCTCCGCCTCCCCCCCCTATCTCCGCCTCCCCCCCTCTCTCCGCCTCCCCCCCTCTCTCCGACTCCCCCCCCCTCTCTCCGCCTCCCCCCCCTCTCTCCGCCTCCCCCCCCCTCTCTCCGCCTCCCCCCCCTCTCTCCGCCTCCCCCCCCTCTCTCCGACTCCCCCCCCCTCTCTCCGACTCCCCCCCCTCTCTCCGACTGCCCCCCCCCTCTCTCCGACTCCCCCCCCCTCCTTCGACTCCCCCCCCCCTCTCCGACTCCCCCCCCTCTCTCCGACTCCCCCCCCTCTCTCCGACTCCCCCCCCTCTCTCCGACTCCCCCCCCTCTCTCCGACTCCCCCCCCCTCTCTCCGACTCCCCCCCCTCTCTCCGACTCCCCCCCCTCTCTCCGACTCCCCCCCCTCTCTCCGACTCCCCCCCCTCTCTCCGACTCCCCCCCCTCTCTCCGACTCCCCCCCCTCTCTCCGACTCCCCCCCCTCTCTGCGACTCCCCCCCCTCTCTGCGACTCCCCCCCCTCTCTGCGACTCCCCCCCCTCTCTCCGACTCCCCCCCCTCTCTCCGACTCCCCCCCCTCTCTCCGACTCCCCCCCCTCTCTCCGACTCCCCCCCCTCTCTCCGACTCCCCCCCCTCTCTCCGACTCCCCCCCCTCTCTCCGACTCCCCCCCCTCTCTCCGACTCCCCCCCCTCTCTCCGACTCCCCCCCCTCTCTCCGACTCCCCCCCCTCTCTCCGACTCCCCCCCCTCTCTCCGACTCCCCCCCCTCTCTCCGACTCCCCCCCCTCTCTCCGACTCCCCCCCCTCTCTCCGACTCCCCCCCCTCTCTCCGACTCCCCCCCCTCTCTCCGACTCCCCCCCCTCTCTCCGACTCCCCCCCCTCTCTCCGACTCCCCCCCCTCTCTCCGACTCCCCCCCCCTCTCTCCGACTCCCCCCCCTCTCTCCGACTCCCCCCCCTCTCTCCGACTCCCCCCCCTCTCTCCGACTCCCCCCCCTCTCTCCGACTCCCCCCCCTCTCTCCGACTCCCCCCCCTCTCTCCGACTCCCCCCCCTCTCCGACTCCCCCCCCTCTCGCCGACTCCCCCCCCTCTCTCCGACTCCCCCCCCCCCTCCGACTCCCCCCCCTCTCTCCGACTCCCCCCCCCCCTCTCTCCGACTCCCCCCCCCTCTCTCCGACTCCCCCCCTCTCTCCGACTCCCCCCCCTCTCTCCGACTCCCCCCCCCTCTCTCCGACTCCCCCCCCCTCTCTCCGACTCCCCCCCCCTCTCTCCGACTCCCCCCCCTCTCTCCGACTCCCCCCCCTCTCTCCGACTCCCCCCCTCTCTCCGACTCCCCCCCCTCTCTCCGACTCCCCCCCCTCTCTCCGACTCCCCCCCCTCTCTCCGACTCCCCCCCCCTCTCTCCGACTCCCCCCCTCTCTCCGACTCCCCCCCCTCTCTCCGACTCCCCCCCCTCTCTCCGACTCCCCCCCCTCTCTCCGACTCCCCCCCCTCTCTCCGACTCCCCCCCCTCTCTCCGACTCCCCCCCCTCTCTCCGACTCCCCCCCATCTCTCCGACTCCCCCCCCTCTCTCCGACTCCCCCCCCTCTCTCCCGACTCCCCCCCCTCTCTCCGACTCCCCCCCTCTCTCCGACTCCCCCCCCTCTCTCCGACTCCCCCCCTCTCTCCGACTCCCCCCCTCTCTCCGACTCCCCCCCCTCTCTCCGACTCCCCCCCCCGTCTCCGCCTCCCCCCCTCTCTCCCGCCCCTCCCTCTCTCCGCCCCCCCTCTGTCTCCGCCTCCCCCCTCTGTCTCCGCCCCCCTCTGACTCCGCCTCCCCCCTCTGACTCCGCCTCCCCCCTCTGTCTCCGCCTCCCCCACTTTGTCTCCGCCTCCCCCCCCTGTCTCCGCCCCCCCCTCTGACTCCGCCTCCCCCCTCTGACTCCGCCTCCCCCCTCTGTCTCCGGCTCCCCCCCTCTGTCTCTGTCTCCGCCTCCCCCCCTCTGTCTCCGCCTCCCACCCTCTGTCTCCGCCTCCCCCCCTCTGACTCCGCCTCCCCCCTTCTGACTCCGCCTTCCCCTCTGACTCCGCCTCCCCCCCTCTGTCTCCGCCCCCCCCCCTGTCTCCGCCCGCCCCCCCTCTGTCTCCGCCCCCCCTCTGTCTCCGCCCCCCTCTGTCTCCGCCCCCCCTCTGTCTCCGCCCCCCCTCTGTCTCCGCCCCCCCTCTGTCTCCGCCCCCCCTCTGTCTCCGCCCCCCCTCTGTCTCCGCCCCCCCCTCTGTCTCCGCCCCCCCTCTGTCTCCGCCCCCCCTCTGTCTCCGCCCCCCCTCTGTCTCCGCCCCCCTCTGTCTCCGCCCCCCCCTCTGTCTCCGCCCCCCCTCTGTCTCCGCCCCCCCTCTGTCTCCGCCCCCCCTCTGTCTCCGCCCCCCCTCTGTCTCCGCCCCCCCTCTGTCTCCGGCCCCCCTCTGTCTCCGGCCCCCCTCTGTCTCCGGCCCCCCTCTGTCTCCGGCCCCCCTCTGTCTCCGGCCCCCCTCTGTCTCCGGCCCCCCTCTGTCTCCGGCCCCCCCTCTGTCTCCGCCCCCCCTCTGTCTCCGCCCCCCCTCTGTCTCCGCCCCCCCTCTGTCTCCGCCCCCCCTCTGTCTCCGCCCCCCCCTCTGTCTCCGCCCCCCCTCTGTCTCCGCCCCCCCTCTGTCTCCGCCCCCCCTCTGTCTCCGCCCCCCCTCTGTCTCCGCCCCCCCTCTGTCTCCGCCCCCCCTCTGTCTCCGCCCCCCCTCTGTCTCCGCCCCCCCTCTGTCTCCGCCCCCCCTCTGTCTCCGCCCCCCCTCTGTCTCCGCCCCCCTCTGTCTCCGCCCCCCCTCTGTCTCCGCCCCCCCTCTGTCTCCGCCCCCCCTCTGTCTCCGCCCCCCCTCTGTCTCCGCCCCCCCTCTGTCTCCGCCCCCCCTCTGTCTCCGCCCCCCCTCTGTCTCCGCCCCCCCTCTGTCTCCGCCCCCCCTCTGTCTCCGCCCCCCCTCTGTCTCCGCCCCCCCTCTGTCTCCGCCCCCCCTCTGTCTCCGCCCCCCTCTGTCTCCGCCCCCCCTCTGTCTCCGCCCCCCCTCTGTCTCCGCCCCCCCTCTGTCTCCGCCCCCCCTCTGTCTCCGCCCCCCCTCTGTCTCCGCCCCCCCTCTGTCTCCGCCCCCCCTCTGTCTCCGCCCCCCCTCTGTCTCCGCCCCCCCTCTGTCTCCGCCCCCCTCTGTCTCCGCCCCCCTCTGTCTCCGCCCCCCCTCTGTCTCCGCCCCCCCCTCTGTCTCCGCCCCCCCTCTGTCTCCGCCCCCCCTCTGTCCTCCGCCCCCCCTCTGTCTCCGCCCCCCCTCTGTCTCCGCCCCCCCTCTGTCTCCGCCCCCCCCTCTGTCTCCGCCCCCCCTCTGTCTCCGCCCCCCCTCTGTCTCCGCCCCCCCTCTGTCTCCGCCCCCCTCTGTCTCCGCCCCCCCTCTGTCTCCGCCCCCCCTCTGTCTCCGCCCCCCCTCTGTCTCCGCCCCCCCTCTGTCTCCGCCCCCCTCTGTCTCCGCCCCCCCTCTGTCTCCGCCCCCCCTCTGTCTCCGCCCCCCCTCTGTCTCCGCCCCCCCTCTGTCTCCGCCCCCCCTCTGTCTCCGCCCCCCCTCTGTCTCCGCCCCCCCTCTGTCTCCGCCCCCCCTCTGTCTCCGCCCCCCCTCTGTCTCCGCCCCCCCTCTGTCTCCGCCCCCCCTCTGTCTCCGCCCCCCCTCTGTCTCCGCCCCCCCTCTGTCTCCGCCCCCCCTCTGTCTCCGCCCCCCCTCTGTCTCCGCCCCCCCTCTGTCTCCGCCCCCCCTCTGTCTCCGCCCCCCCTCTGTCTCCGCCCCCCCTCTGTCTCCGCCCCCCCTCTGTCTCCGCCCCCCCCTGTCTCCGCCCCCCCCTGTCTCCGCCCCCCCCCTGTCTCCGCCCCCCCCCTGTCTCCGCCCCCCCCCCTGTCTCCGCCCCCCCCCCTGTCTCCGCCCCCCCCTGTCTCCGCCCCCCCCCCTGTCTCCGCCCCCCCCCTGTCTCCGCCCCCCCCTGTCTCCGCCCCCCCCTCTGTCTCCGCCCCCCCCTCTGTCTCCGCCCCCCCCTCTGTCTCCGCCCCCCCCTCTGTCTCCGCCCCCCCCTCTGTCTCCGCCCCCCCCTCTGTCTCCGCCCCCCCCTCTGTCTCCGACCCCCCCTCTGTCTCCGACCCCCCCTCTGTCTCCGACCCCCCCTCTGTCTCCGACCCCCCCTCTGTCTCCGCCCCCCCTCTGTCTCCGCCCCCCCTCTGTCTCCGCCCCCCCTCTGTCTCCGCCCCCCTCTGTCTCCGCCCCCCCTCTGTCTCCGCCCCCCCCTCTGTCTCCGCCCCCCCCTCTGTCTCCGCCCCCCCCCTCTGTCTCCGCCCCCCCCTCTGTCTCCGCCCCCCCCTGTCTCCGCCCCCCCCTCTGTCTCCGCCCCCCCCTCTGTCTCCGCCCCCCCCTCTGTCTCCGCCCCCCCCTCTGTCTCCGCCCCCCCTCTGTCTCCGCCCCCCCCTCTGTCTCCGCCCCCCCCTCTGTCTCCGCCCCCCCTCTGTCTCCGCCCCCCCCTCTGTCTCCGCCCCCCCCTCTGTCTCCGCCCCCCCCTCTGTCTCCGCCCCCCCCTCTGTCTCCGCCCCCCCCTGTCTCCGCCCCCCCCCCACCCCCCCACTCTGTCTGACTCTCTCTCTCCCTTCTAGATTCCCCCCAATGAGGGGGGAGGGGAATAGATTGTCTCAGCAACGGCCCCGTGTTTCCTCTTCCCTCTGTGACACTCTCCCTCAGTGTTCCCTCCGTCCCTCTCTCCCTCCGCCCCTCCCTCCCTCCGCCCCTCCCTCCGCCGCTCCCTCCCTCCGCCCCTCCCTCCCTCCGCCCCTCCCTCCCTCCCTCCGCCCCTCCCTCCCTCCCTCCGCCCCTCCCTCCCTCCCTCCGCCCCTCCCTCCCTCCCTCCGCCCCTCCCTCCCTCCCTCCGCCCCTCCCTCCCTCCCTCCGCCCCTCCCTCCCTCCCTCCGCCCCTCCCTCCCTCCCTCCGCCCCTCCCTCCCTCCGCCCCTCCCTCCCTCCGCCCCTCCCTCCCTCCGCCCCTCCCTCCCTCCGCCCCTCCCTCCCTCCGCCCCTCCCTCCCTCCGCCCCTCCCTCCCTCCGCCCCTCCCTCCCTCCGCCCCTCCCTCCCTCCGCCCCTCCCTCCCTCCGCCCCTCCCCTCCCTCCGCCTCTCCCTCCCTCCGCCCCTCCCTCCCTCCGCCCCTCCCTCCCTCCGCCCCTCCCTCCCTCCGCCCCTCCCTCCCTCCGCCCCTCCCTCCCTCCGCCCCTCCCTCCCTCCGCCCCTCCCTCCCTCCGCCCCTCCCTCCCTCCGCCCCTCCCTCCCTCCGCCCCTCCCTCCCTCCGCCCCTCCCTCCCTCCGCCCCTCCCTCCTTCCGCCCCTCCCTCCCTCCGCCCCTCCCTCCCTCCGCCCCTCCCTCCCTCCGCCCCTCCCTCCCTCCGCCCCTCCCTCCCTCCGCCCCTCCCTCCCTCCGCCCCTCCCTCCCTCCGCCCCTCCCTCCCTCCGCCCCTCCCTCCCTCCGCCCCTCCCTCCCTCCGCCCCTCCCTCCGTCCCTCCCTCCGCCCCTCCCTCCCTCCGCCCCTCCCTCCCTCCGCCCCTCCCTCCGCCCCTCCCTCCCTCCGCCCCTCCCTCCCTCCGCCCCTCCCTCCCTCCGCCCCTCCCTCCCTCCGCCCCTCCCTCCCTCCGCCCCTCCCTCCCTCCGCCCCTCCCTCCCTCCGCCCCTCCCTCCCTCCGCCCCTCCCTCCCTCCGCCCCTCCCTCCCTCCGCCCCTCCCTCCCTCCGCCCCTCCCTCCCTCCGCCCCTCCCTCCCTCCGCCCCTCCCTCTCTCCGCCCCTCCCTCTCTCCGCCCCTCCCCTCCCTCCGCCCCTCCCTCCCTCCGCCCCTCCCTCCCTCCGCCCCTCCCTCCCTCCGCCCCCTCCCTCCCTCCGCCCCTCCCTCCCTCCGCCCCTCCCTCCCTCCGCCCCTCCCTCCCTCCGCCCCTCCCTCCCTCCGCCCCTCCCTCCCTCCGCCCCTCCCTCCCTCCGCCCCTCCCTCCCTCCGCCCCTCCCTCCCTCCGCCCCTCCCTCCCTCCGCCCCTCCCTCCCTCCGCCCCTCCCTCCCTCCGCCCCTCCCTCCCTCCGCCCCTCCCTCCGTCCCTCCCTCCCTCCCTCCCTCCGTCCCTCCCTCCCTCCCTCCCTCCCTCCCTCCCTCCCTCCGTCCCTCCCTCCCTCCGCCCCTCCCTCACTCTCTCTGTCTCCCTCCCTCTCTCCGTCCCTCCCTCTCTCCGTCCCTCCCCCTCTCCGTCCCTCCCCCTCTCCGTCCCTCCCCCTCTCCGTCCCTCCCTCTCTCCGTCCCTCCCTCTCTCCGTCCCTCCCTCTCTCCGTCCCTCCCTCTCTCCGTCCCTCCCTCTCTCCGTCCCTCCCTCTCTCCGTCCCTCCCCTCTCTCCGTCCCTCCCTCTCTCCGTCCCTCCCTCTCTCCGTCCCTCCCTCTCTCCGTCCCTCCCTCTCTCCGTCCCTCCCTCTCTCCGTCCCTCCCTCTCTCCGTCCCTCCCTCTCTCCGTCCCTCCCTCTCTCCGTCCCTCCCTCTCTCCGTCCCTCCCTCTCTCCGTCCCTCCCTCTCTCCGCCCCTCCCTCTCTCCGCCCCTCCCTCTCTCCGCCCCTCCCTCTCTCCGCCCCTCCCTCTCTCCGCCCCTCCCTCCCTCCGCCCCTCCCTCCCTCCGCCCCTCCCTCCCTCCGCCCCTCCCTCCCTCCGCCCCTCCCTCCCTCCGCCCCTCCCTCCCTCCGCCCCTCCCTCCCTCCGCCCCTCCCTCCCTCCGCCCCTCCCTCCCTCCCTCCCTCCCTCCCTCCCTCCCTCCCTCCCTCCCTCCGTCCCTCCCTCCCTCCCTCCCTCCGTCCCTCCCTCCCTCCGCCCCTCCCTCACTCTCTCTGTCTCCCTCCCTCTCTCCGTCCCTCCCTCTCTCCGCCCCTCCCTCTCTCCGCCCCTCCCTCTCTCCGCCCCTCCCTCTCTCCGCCCCTCCCTCTCTCCGCCCCTCCCTCTCTCCGCCCCTCCCTCTCTCCGCCCCTCCCTCTCTCCGCCCCTCCCTCTCTCCGTCCCTCCCTCTCTCCGTCCCTCCCTCTCTCCGCCCCCTCCCTCTCTCTGCCCCTCCCTCTCTCCGCCCCTCCCTCTCTCCGCCCCTCCCTCTCTCCGCCCCTCCCTCTCTCCGCCCCTCCCTCTCTCCGCCCCTCCCTCTCTCCGCCCCTCCCTCTCTCCGCCCCTCCCTCTCTCCGCCCCTCCCTCTCTCCGCCCCTCCCTCTCTCCGCCCCTCCCTCCCTCCGCCCCTCCCTCTCTCCGCCCCTCCCTCTCTCCGCCCCTCCCTCTCTCCGTCCCTCCCTCTCTCCGTCCCTCCCTCTCTCCGTCCCTCCCTCTCTCCGTCCCTCCCTCTCTCCGTCCCTCCCTCTCTCCGTCCCTCCCTCTCTCCGTCCCTCCCTCTCTCCGTCCCTCCCTCTCTCCGTCCCTCCCTCTCTCCGTCCCTCCCTCTCTCCGTCCCTCCCTCTCTCCGTCCCTCCCTCTCTCCGCCCCTCCCTCTCTCCGCCCCTCCCTCCCTCCGCCCCTCCCTCCCTCCGCCCCTCCCTCCCTCCGCCCCTCCCTCCCTCCGCCCCGCTGCCACTCACTCTGTGTGCTACCCGCAGGTTGGGGCGAACGGGGCCTCGGCCGGGGGTCCAGGCAGTCGGTTCAAGGGGAAACACTCCCTGGACAGCGACGAGGAGGATGAAGCAGAGGAGCTGGACGCCCGGAAGTACGACATCCTGGCCACGGAGGACATCGAGGGTGAGGAGGGGGCGGTGAGGGGGTGGGGAAGGGCCGGCGAGGCCCCAGGGACTGAGCTCCTCTGAGCCCGAGTCCCCTTCCCGGAGAGCGGGCTGGGATGAGCTGGAACGCTGGGGGCATCGAGAGGGAGGCAGAGAGAGAGACAGGGAAAGATAGAACCTCAGTCAGGCCATGTTTGCAATATTGCGCACAGTTCCGGAAGGATGTGGCGGCTTTGGAGAGGGTACACAAGAGGTTCACTAAATTGCCCCTTG